>NC_136499.1:104407445-104447445 GCF_053919585.1 Euprymna scolopes | reverse complement strand
TGTAATAATTGATCTCAATGACCGTCTTCAGTGTCATGCCTGCTTGAGCGTGTGAATTCACCGGTAGGACTAAAAAAAAAGTCATTTTTTGGGCCCATGGACCTTAAGTGTCCGAGGGGGTGGCACTCGTCCGACAAAACGTTGCAATCATCATCATATATATATATATATATATATATATATATATATATATATATATATATATATATATATATATATATAATCAAATGAAACACCGGTGCTTATAAAAATTGCTCACTAACAAGTAGAGCTCTATTATTGTATAAATTCTTTTATTTATACAAAAACTATTAGCTACATATGTGCATACATGTTTCAGTTACGTTTTCTTTCCCAAAGCAACATCTCCTGGACGAAGTCCTACGATAAACTTACAGTATAAATTACAATTTTATCAATACAAACTTTTCATCCTTTGCTTGGGTTTTTGAAAGAGGAAGAGTTATGAACAGAAAAAAACAAAACAAAACAAGAATGGTTAGAGACAAAAAGGGGTTAGGAGGAAACCCTTCTATTAAACTGCGAAAGGATTTTTTTTTAAATTTTGATTAATAAAAGGTGTTTTTTTTTCTTTAGAGGCAACAAACTTAAAATTAAAACAAAAAAAAAAAAAATATTATACAAATATGTGGTTTATTCGAAAGATTAAAGTTTGACATTTATAATTTAAATACAATTTCGAGCATATGCTCCCGCGGCTCGCGTGTATATGACGTAATCTAATGTAGAGTTCCAATTTTCAGAACTCTTCGCATTAAATTAGGCTGTATTTAAGAAATAATATTATACAACTTGTATTTATTAAAAAATAGACCACTATATTAAAATTATAATAATAGACTATTTGTATTTATTAAATAATGGACCACCCTATTTAAGTAATAATATTATACAACTTGTATTTATTAAAAAATAGACCACTATATTTAAGTAATAATAATAGACCATAATAGACCACCTGGAAGACAGCATTCGATGCGTTATAATCGAATAACGCATCGAATGTTTTCTTCCAAGTGGTCTATTATGTCTAGTTTAATAACGTAATCATTGGACTTTGCATATACCCATAGAAAATAATCTAATGGGGTTGAATCGCACGAACGAGGTGGCCAGTTTAAAGGTCCATTTCGTGAAATTATTCATTCATCAAGTGTTTCTCCTAGTAAATTGATCGTATCGCGGGCTGTGTGGCATGTGGCTCCGTCCTGCTTAAACCACATGATAAATTGCCAAACCAAACCGAATTCGAAATAACTGATAGTTGCCAAATCTGGAATTAAAGAAAACAGAGTTTTCAATTTAAAATTCGCTGCCTCTAAAAACACCCTATATTTAATTGTTTTACTTATTTTTCTCACTAATGACTCTTTTAATCAAATATTTATCTTGATTGTCGGCTGATCCAGAGCTAGGTCATCATACTACCCTGCTACTTAAGACATATCACACTAGTTGACCTCCCACATACGTATCCGTATACACACATCTACACATACACACATATAAATACATATGCACCCCCCCACACACACACACGTATATCCACATCTAGCTTTTAGCTCTGTATCTAGCTATACACACATAAGCATCCGTATACACACATGTATGCACATATGTAGCCAAGATGTTTGTGAAATAAAGGAATTCGCATATGTATTTATTATATACTATATATAATAAAATAAAATAAAATAAAAATTATTTCGAAACACCTATACATAAGGAAATAATTTTTATATTAGTTTTAATTTATTTTTAAATTCAAGATAAACCGATACCATATTCTCCAATTTAATATGAGTAATTCTTCTTACTAATTTTTATGTTCAAATGATTATTTTTAAATGTTTCATTTTGACAGTCGTCTGGGTCGAACTAAATAATTGAAAATGAATTGTAGCTAAATACATTATTAGATTTCCAACAACACGGCGCAACAAGTAACTGTCAAAATAAATAATATCCAAGTATGTTATTACATTGCCAATAAAATGGTACAACGATAACAAATGAAAATTGGCTAGTCAGTAAGGCAGTTTGATTTGTCAACCTAATTGCTATTTGGGCCTGACTTAAAAATTCAAGATAACTTTACTCTCCCTCACACACACGCGCGCGCGCGCACACACACACACACACACATATATATAATTTAGTACGGAGGAAATATTTGGTCACTCATGTCATTATTTTCGTTCTTCCTGAATTTTACACCTTACATCCTGCTGCATTTTTCTTTTTGAGAACTTTATGCTTTTATGATGAGTCCATGGAAGGAAATATCCAATGTTGATTTACAAATATTGATGGTTCCCTTTGAACGAGACTCATCTGTAGTATGTATCGAAGTTTTTAATTTGGGGGAAAAAATGATTGTTAAAATGACCAAAACATTAAACTCTGCAATGTAGCAGCATTGTTATATACATAATCTCCGAATAATAAAAATTAAGTTTCCTAAATAGCTACATGGTAAACAGCCGATAATCCCGTTTTCCTTTTTTTACAATGGGGTCACCGCTTATCAAGCCACAAAGGCCATTTGAGGATAAGGGATAACATGTGTCAGGTGGCGAGTGAAACAACACCGTGATAGTCATTAATGGTGTAAATTGGTAGAACTTGATTTTTTAAGAGAACGGTTCAAAAAGAACTTGTTTACATTAGACTTTAAAGTGACCATGTTATATTCCGCTGGGAAGCAGATCTACAGCATTATATTCCTCAGACTGGCATATATTTCACAATTTAAGTTAAGATTTCTTATGTTTCACTGTTATATAGTCGAATCTCTTTTTGTAATTATGAATTTTACAACGGTATGTATTGAAACTGTGTTCTTTCTTCGCATATAAATTATTCAAAGCGTCGCTAGACTATATATATATATATATATATATATATATATATATATATATATATATGTATATATATATAGTCTAGCGAAACTTTGAATAATTTATATTCGAAGAAAGAACATATATATATATATATACACACACACATTCAGCTTTATATATATATATATATATATATATATATATATATATATACCTAATTGAATCAAATACTTTATATATATATATATATATATATATATATATATATATATATATATATATATATATATACCTAATTGAATCAAATACTTATCTTGGCTGGTGGCTGCCTGAACTGAACCCGACTTGATCCAGAGCTAGGTCATCTTAATCATTCGAAACTAAGAATTCAGTGAGAATAACTCATATTAAATTAGAGAATATGGTATGGGTTGTTTATCTTGATTCGATATATATATATATATATATATATATATATATATATATATATATATGCATATGTATATATATATATATAATGAATGAATGACAAAAGTCTATAATCCAAATTTCATGATGTTGACCATCTTACAATTTAGTCCTTTAATTCAGTTGACACTTAGAATTCTTGAGAGTATCTGTTTTGTAGCACAAAATCAATCAATTATTGTATCAATCAGTGAATCGATTTTGCTCTTAACTCATCAGAAGAAATATACATATATATATGTATATATATATATATATATATATATATATATATATATATATATTGAATCAAGAAAAACTACCCATACGGTATTCTCGAATTATATATATATATATATATATATATATATATATATATATATATATATATATATATAGATATATAGATATATATATAAAACCCAGGAGTCGAAACCCGAACCTCTTGCATGCGAGGCCAGCACTCTGCCAACCGAGCAAACGTCCAGCACACAAGAAAGTCTATTAACTGGGGTTTCGGGTTTCGAATCCTGGGTTCGGATATGTCTAACTGATGAGCCCAAACGAGGGCGAAAGTCGAGTCTCGGACTTCCGGTTTTGTTGGCTGTCACTACTCTTGTTTGGCTGTGGAAATATATATATATATATATATATATATATATATATATATATATATATATATATATATATATATATATATATATATATATATTGTGTTTTGTTATCTTTTTTGTTTTCAGGACTGAAATTAGGCCGGCGGTGGACATTTGAAACCAGACACACTATTTTATTTTGATCTTGTGTGTCTATTTCTTTTGTACGTCTATTTCAGTGTCTCTATGGCTGTCTTGTTCATATTAAAGATGCACCATCCTTCTTTTTGTATCAAGTCTGTGAGTTCGTAGTTTTGTAAATATTGTATCAATTCAGGGTCTGCATTCTTGTCCGACAACTGGACTCTCTGGAATTCGCCTGCCATGGCAAACTGGAATGAAAGAAAAAGAATAAAACATCAAGAGATTATAAGTGCGTAAAAGATATTTGGCAACGAATTAATGATGATTCATTGAAAGAAATTGCATTTCGAACTAAAAAAGGCCACGACTGATAATATTCAAACAGTAAACTTAAAGCTTACACATATGCATACACATTAAATAAGCATGCATTTATGTACGTTAATATCTGAAAGCTTACACAATTGTTGCTATTACTTCTTCAAGGTCTAATAACTTACACATGCGATGAAATTTTAGCGGAAAAAGGAAAGAATGTAACCCCAAACAAAACACAATCCCACTTTGATGTAGGAGGCTACTATTGGGGCCATAAGTTGCAGGGATACTATGTAGGGAGTTGAGCAGCAAGATGTCTGTTCACATTACACTTGAACTTCTGCATGTCAGTACAGTTAGGAAAGCAGGAACCCAGAAGGGAGTTTCAAAGTCTAGCAGTTCTGGGGAAGAAACTATTAGAGTAGAAGGCCTTCTTACATCCAGGAATCTCGACCGTTTAGAGGTGGGATTTTGCTGCTTATCGGGTATTTACGTCGAGGGGATACAAGGGCTTGTAGTTCGTCGGAGCATTAACCATTAAAATACTGAAATGGAAGTACCTAACAAATAAACACCCGGATGTAAGCGTGATACACAAAACACGGGGGTTGAGAGAAAGAAAGAAAGAAAGAAAGAAAGAAAAGAAAGAAAAGAGATCAGAGGGAGAAATACTCAACTTCAAACGACAGAGGAGGAGGAAATCACAAATTTATAAAACCAATTGTTTTAGCAAATAATAAAGTAATTTCGGGTGCGGATCTGCCCTGTCTTGCCCCCCCCCTGACCGACTCAAGATATAAATTCATGCTTGCTTTGTGAGTTCGGAGAGCCTGAGAATTAGTTTGAAATCCTCAAGCACGGGAAAGTTAATTGAACCTTGTTTTAAGCCGACAAGTCTACATCAAAAGACATTAGTTTATTACTTTCAGATTATATCTGAAATTATTTTATGCAAGAATTATTTTCGTCCGTGATAAAGTTGTTATTGATTATCTGATAAGTATCTGATAAGAGTGTAGCCACGAATGCTTAGGAGTAAGTAGCCCCTGCTTTTAGGGACTGGAGACGGACTGATTACACTAATTGATTCTGTGAAACAGGATTGTGCGACAACCTCTCCGACCTGGTTACTTATAGAATGATGTTTGCTACCGGAACAGTACCAGAAACTCGCAATAATGAATACTTTGATAAGTATGTTTTAACTTAAATAGGGATGGTATAATAAAATTGTGGGGTCTGCGTTCGCGCCTGGCCTCCATAGAATGGAAATAGGCACAAACTTTAATAAAGACTTTTCATATCTATTTGCGTACGTATACTTTGATAATTATGTTTCAGTTTGAAGAAATATGGTATAATAAAATTATGGGGTGTTCGTTCGCACCTGACCTCCATAGAATGGATATATGGCACAAAGTTTAACAAGTTTTTTTTTTTTTTTTTTTTTAAATATAGATCCACAGAATATTGTGATAAGTGTTTCAGTGTGAACAGGTTTGGTATAATAAATTATTTTATTTTTACTTTCATCATATTTTGCTTTGGTTTTGATACCCCCAAATTCGAAGCTATCTCTTTACAACCCTTCCTTTTCATAACCTATCATCTATAAATATAAAAGCGAAAATGTATGTATGCATGTATGTATGTATGTATGTATGTATGTGTGTTCGCTTTTTTGTATGTCTACAAAAGGCTTTTTTCAGAGAAGCGGTCGGTCGGTTCACAACTTTTTAAAACTTTTTATATCACATATAAATCGTAATATCTCAGAGTTAACAACGAAGCTCGCCTGTCTATTTAATTTGCTCGATTTGGGAAGATAAATATTCAATATTTGTCGCTCGCCGCATGTGGGTTAGTCTTTTTCCTATAACATCTTAGGAAAAATAAAAATCCCGCAGTCGAACTTGACCTCATTAACTCATTAAAACGGGCACCTGCCAAATCCAAGTAATTAAATAAATTCAAACGTGTTTCCGTTAGCATCTCGCGGTGGGGCAATGGTTAACATCGCACGTTTTTTTTTTTTCACACTTTAATTTACAACTTTGCCTCAACGGTTCGAGGTCGATCCTCATACTTACTTTTTTTTACCGCCCACCCCCGGAGTTTCCACACACACTCGGGCAACGCCGGGTACCCCTCGCTAGTACTTTCATAAATCAGAGTCCATTCTCTGTAGACTGTTTTTGAACCCAGTCAACGACGGGTACTTTTGCTAGTATATATATATGGGATGTGAGATAAGAAGAAATTGTTGTTTTATCGTTTATCTATCGTAATATAAAATATTTTTAATTAAACTAGCGGGATAGGGGCGCCCGGCTTTTCCCGGTCGTAAAATATGCTTAAATATGATATTTGATTTGGTCCAAATTTCGTATATATTATTACAGAATCGTGATTTCAAAAGTTAAAAAAAAAAAGTTTTTGGGTGCCATCAGCTAGAATCGAAACCAAAAGCAAAACTGTAGCATTCAAAGCTTTGTACCAACATGACACGCATATGAACTGATTAAAAATAAAAATTAAGACTAAATTAAGATGAATGTAAAAAATGTATAACGATTTTTTTCAACTTTGACCATTTTTAACCCCTTAAAAACTATTTTAACTGGCTAAAGACTCATAAAAGAACAGCCTAAAAAATCCAATCATTTGGGGCTTCTAGCACCGCTCTGCGACCTTTAATTTAGGTAGAGACAGAGTTTAAAAATATAGAGACAGACAGACATATAGCTTTTTATATATTAGATTTGCTATGGCACAAAACCAAATAAAAATAATCAAACTATAATTGAATCCTCCGTCTCTCTGTAACGTTGTACAGCATTTCTAACGGTTCCAAATAATCTTCTGTAACATTTTCATTCGGACTCAACACTTTGTCTGCAGCAACAGTCGTAAAGTAACAAAAAGAAGAAATTCGGCTTAGTTTTCAGTTAAAAACTGCATTTATTAACGGTACTTTCCAAGCCACGTCTGCATACTGTTCTTTTTTACAGTTCCTCTCGTCTTCCATGTAGTTAACAAAATGCTGCCGTCTCGGCAGGTCTTCTCCAGTCTTTCATGCCGTCACGGGGTTACACGTGTATCTCACGCCGGTGAGTGCTTCCCGGTGTCTGTCGCCGCTACATGATTTCAAAATCTTTCCGCTTTTCTTTCTTTCTTTTTCCTTCGCTGTCACATCCCCTCGTTCCACAGCCCGGTCATTTGCACACGTCGAGATTCCGCTGTAATAACAGTAAATTAGCATTTGCGATGCGTAAGGCGAATCAGTGGAAAGGTTTAAAAATAACCACATTTTTCAGGGTATTCACGCGTAGTCATCTGAAAAAAGTAGTTTCTGCGCAGTTCTAGGCAGTCTACCATCTTATGTCTTTTTCTTCTCATCCCTTCGGGTAGGTGTATATTTATTGCTAATCATCTGAGGCGCTCCTACCGGAGAATGCTGACAAATCTGTTCAAGCACTTCTTGACGGCGAGAGCGTACACACATCTTATGCACTTGTTTTTCAATATTCACCGACCGACGTTGTGTCACATCTTGTCAACGAAGTCGCTTAACAGTAATTGAATAATCGAGTCAATAAATGTACTTTGAAAGAATTCAGTAAAGACTGTGTGTTTATTTCAAATAACCGATGGTAAGTCGTCACTCTCATCAAATTTTATCTTTTGAGTGAAGGTGCGTGTATGCGTTGTAGTTGACCTTTCGTACCAAAAATGTCAAATTGGTCTAAATATCGGCCATTTCACGAACGGTTTATTCTTCTACTTTGACCTTAAATTTCAAATCTTAACGATTCAACGATGTTATGACATTTACGCATGTAAAAAGTAAACGCAATTTTGCTCAAACACGTCTCTCTCTCTCTCTCTCTCTCTCTCTCTCTCTCTCTCTCTCTCTCTCTCTAAAGGCCATTTAACGTATTAGCAAAAAACAAAAAACAAAAAAACAAAAAAACAAGTAGATTTTGATTTCTAGGGGGTGAACTACGCTGAGTTTGGTCGTAACAAAAATAGCAAATATTTTTTTAAATATGTAACTTGAACAAGTAGCTTTGTTTTTTTTACATTAGAAAAAAAAATGTTTGCGTTTTTTATTGTCGCTGATGATTTTATGCTGACTCTTTCCAACCTCTTATGGTTGTTTCGGCGCAATGAAACCAATGGTACGACCTTGAAATATGTATATATAGTGTCGTAATAAATATTGTGTGTATATATATATATATATATATATATATATATATATATATATATATATATATATATATATATATATATATATATGATGAGACAATTTCAATATTTTTCCCGATTCCAATATATTACCGATTCCGTACTAAATTCCCGATTTCGATAAAAGATTCCAATTCTTTATAAATATCTAAATAATTTACTATAAAACTGTTATTTTGTCTTGATTACTGTAAAAACACGTCTTAAATGTGCCTATATTTTCTCAAACGTAAAAACACACTTGTGAGGGGCGATCTAGGGATTTTAGTCTTACTGGAAGTTTAAATCAATAAATATTTATTATTTTATTACTAAAACAAATGAAGATGTTTTATAAAAAAACAAAATCGAATAAAATAGATAATTAAAGGAATCGCTTTTGGCATCGGGAAATAGGCTCAAATTTTACCGATTCCGATACTTTCATAAGGTCCGATTTTTCCGATTCTTGATTCCGATTCCGATTTATCGTCCCAACACTAATATATATATATATATATATATATATATATATATATATATATATATATATATATATATATATATACACACACACACACACACACACACACACACACATATATATATAACGATCAAAGAATTATATTCAAACACGATTAATGCCGAATAAAAACAGCATTAGCGAATCACCACTGGGAGAGCAGAAAGTACGGCAAACCAGCACACCTGGCAACCTAGACGACCTGTGTAGACTATGTTTGAATGAGAAATTTAATTTATTAAATTGCAGGAGTGAATTAGCAAACGTATGTATACACAAAATAAACTTTACCTTAAGATAACAGAAGAAAATATGATGAACTATTACTACCAATAATAATAACAACAGCAATAGCAAAAATAATATTCCTAATTATATTAATAATTAATAAATAAACAAATAATAGTTTATAAACAAATACATTAAAAATACTTACGTATAACATAAAACATAAATAAAAATCCAAACTAAAACTAGGTCATGTCCCATCACAAAGCAAAGAAAAAGATCTCTGCTAAAACAACAAAGAAACAGGTGCGTGCGCGCTCATTGGTTACAATAAATGGTTGCGTGAATAACTAAGAACCGGTTTTTAGCCGAAAAAAAAACTAAGGGGCCAAAATTTAAAAGTCGGAACTTGGCAAGCATAAGTCGAACTAATGTGTACCCCTTGTGCACTCATAAATATATATTTATATGCTTCAGTCGGTTAATTTGTGAGGTTTTGTGTGCATGGAGCCTTAGCTCATACCGTAGCAAATAACACCGGAAAGTTAAATATTTTGGTTTCGATTCTAGTTGATGGTATCTAAGTTAAATATTTTAAAGACTTTTGAAACAACTACTATACATTAGGTACAGTATAATAATTAATACGAAATCTGCATAAAATATAATATTTAAGCGTATCATACAACTGAGCAACGACGAACAGTCTGCTTATATATATCAAGTTAGCTCTTATGCATAGATCATCGTATAACGATTAGATCACTCTCTGACTGACGTAAATGAACATTTAAAATTAAAATGTTTAAATTCGACGTTATTTCTCGCGGTTAATGGTAGCCGAATGGATTGGGTCTTCGCTAAACCGAGCGAGATATGTCTCGTGATGCGGGGTTCGAATCGTTCGACTGGTATTAATCGTGACACCCTGCACTGAAGATTCCCGAAAGGATGAAACACTAGTGTCTGTAGGTATTTAATAATTATTATAGTAAAAAAATAATTATGACAGCCCCTTTAAGAAATTCGTTTCTTATCGTTAAGCACTTTCAGTTGAATTAAAAGTCGGTCAACTTAGCTATTATGCATAGATCATCGTATAACGATTAGATCACTCTCTGACTGATGTAAATGAACATTTAAAATTAAAATGTTTAAATTCGACGTTATTGCATGCGGTTAATGGTAGCCGAATGGATTAGGTCTTCGCTAAACCGAGCCAGAGATGTCTCGTGATGCGGGGTTCGAATCGTTCGATTGGTATTAATCGTGACATCCTGCACTGAAGATTCCCGAAAAGATGAAACACTAGTGTCTGTAAGTATTTAATAATTATTATAGAAAAAAAATAATATATATATATATATATATATAACTACTTCATTTACTCACATAAATTTAATATACGAAAGTATAGATTTATGCGTAAACTTTTTAAAGTATTTACTTCAAAAGTGCTCAATACGTAGTAGAGCTTGTTAGTAATTTATAAAATATATATCACGATTAAGCTACACTGAATATTCTGCGTTTCATCCACTATAGGATTCGTCAGGCTTATGCTTTTATATATTTTATAAATTACTATATATATATATATATATATATATATATTATGAAATATCTTGGGTTGAGCATTTTCGGGAAGTGATATACAAACTGCTATTAGCGTAAAGCGACGTGTAAACAAATCGAGCGGAGGCAATTGGACGATGTCAAAATTAAAACATCGTTAAATTCATTACCCACACAGAAGCAGCCGTATAGCGTATAGGTGAGAAGCCTTGACTGTCATTGACTGTCAGGTTTCGATCCTGGCTTGAGGCAGTTGGCTGTTTAACCGCACTGATGAGCTGCGAAACAGTACTGTATGTGGATGACTATATATATATATATATATATATATATATATATATATATATATATATATATATATATATATATAGATAGATAGATAGATAGATAGATATATATATAGATATATATATATATATATAGATAGATAGATAGAGAGAAACCCGAGTGCGGGTGTGCGATATGGGGAAGCGGATGCCAAGTTTCTGAGTTCCAGAGTGTAGCGTGTGTGAAGGGCGCATGCGTCAGTGGGCACCAACTGCCAATGTGCCCGTAGGAAAAGTGGATGGCAACGAATCATGTCGCGAGGCTGAAGTTTTTGTACTTACCTTTAACATGGCTTTCCACATCTCTTTTGCGGCCCCTTTCCTGCGGCACCCGGGCGTTACGTAAAGGTCTTTCAGATTTATGATTTTTCCGACTTCAGAGGAAAAAGATTGACAGAAAAGTAGGTAACCGACCAGTGATGTATTCTCTCCGCAAGAACTCGTTTCACCTAAAAAGAAAATTCACATAAAGTCGAATTGATTTTTCCCATATTTGTATTGTAATGGATATTTGTATTGTAATGGATATTTGTATTGTAATGGATATTTGTATTGTAATGGATATTTGTATTGTAATGAATATTTGTATTGTAATGGATATTTGTATTGTAATGGATATTTGTATTGTAATGAATATTTGTATTGTAATGGATATTTGTATTGTAATGGATATTTGTATTGTAATGGATATTTGTATTGTAATGGATATTTGTATTGTAATGAATATTTGTATTGTAATGGATATTTGTATTGTAATGGATATTTGTATTGTAATGGATATTTGTATTGTAATAAGTATTTGTATTGTAATGGATATTTGTATTGTAATGAATATTTGTATTGTAATGGATATTTGTATTGTAATGGATATTTGTATTGCAATGGATATTTGTATTGTAATGGATATTTGTATTGTAATGGATATTTGTATTGTAATGAATATTTGTATTGTAATGGATATTTGTATTGTAATGGATATTTGTATTGTAATGGATATTTGTATTGTAATGGATATTTGTATTGTAATGGATATTTGTATTGTAATGAATATTTGTATTGTAATGGATATTTGTATTGTAATGGATATTTGTATTGTAATGAATATTTGTATTGTAATGAATATTTGTATTGTAATGGATATTTGTATTGTAATGGATATTTGTATTGTAATGGATATTTGTATTGTAATGGATATTTGTATTGTAATGAATATTTGTATTGTAATGGATATTTGTATTGTAATGGATATTTGTATTGTAATGAATATTTGTATTGTAATGGATACTTGTATTGTAATGGATAATTGTATTGTAATGAATATTTGTATTGTAATGAATATTTGTATTGTAATGGATATTTGTATTGTAATGAATATTTGTATTGTAATGAATATTTGTATTGTAATGGATATTTGTATTGTAATGGATATTTGTATTGTAATGGATATTTGTATTGTAATGGATATTTGTATTGTAATGAATATTTGTATTGTAATGGATATTTGTATTGTAATGAATATTTGTATTGTAATGAATATTTGTATTGTAATGAATATTTGTATTGTAATGAATATTTGTATTGTAATGGATATTAGTATTGTAATGAATATTTGTATTGTAATGAATATTTGTATTGTAATGAATATTTGTATTGTAATGGATATTTGTATTGTAATGAATATTTGTATTGTAATGAATATTTGTATTGTAATGGATATTTGTATTGTAATGAATATTTGTATTGTAATGAATATTTGTATTGTAATGAATATTTGTATTGTAATGGATATTTGTATTGTAATGGATATTTGTATTGTAATGAATATTTGTATTGTAATGGATATTTGTATTGTAATGGATATTTGTATTGTAATGGATATTTGTATTGTAATGAATATTTGTATTGTAATGGATATTTGTATTGTAATGGATATTTGTATTGTAATGAATATTTGTATTGTAATGAATATTTGTATTGTAATGGATATTTGTATTATAATGAATATTTGTATTGTAATGGATATTTGTATTGTAATGAATATTTGTATTGTAATGAATATTTGTATTGTAATGAATATTTGTATTGTAATGAATATTTGTATTGTAATGGATATTTGTATTGTAATGGATATTTGTATTGTAATGAATATTTGTATTGTAATGGATATTTGTATTGTAATGAATATTTGTATTGTAATGAATATTTGTATTGTAATGAATATTTGTATTGTAATGGATATTTGTATTGTAATGAATATTTGTATTGTAATGAATATTTGGTGGCTGTAAAGAAAACTAAGTAACATTTCTCTATTGTTTAACAGATTTTCAACGATTTATATGTTGATTCTGAAACATGGATGATTATGGCTTCATTAACATGTGATACTGCCTTCGATATCGCCGGAGAGGGATAAGTAGGGATATGACAACAGCATATTCTTTTCATTATTTTGACTCTCGAATATATATCCGACACAGTAGACACAGTTAATCAACCGAGAACCATATCGCCCTATATAAAAGCATATAAGATATCAACGGATACACGCTCGAGAGTCAAAACAATGAAAAGAATATGCTGTTGTCCTAGCCCTAATGATAAGCATAGCTACGACAATCACTATCCCCTGATATGGACATCAAGAGGTGTCGCAGCAACTACCATCTCACAAGAGCTTTGCAAGTGTCACAAGTCTTTGACGAACAGCACCAGCGTCCTTCCACCTGCGTTGGTGAAATGAGTCAGTCAAAGATGACAACACTAGGTTCTTTAAGCACCGAGAGAAAATCTCCCAGCAGGCTCTGAATTCCCCCGAGCGAAAGTTGCCAAATCACATACAACCTGCACAAAGTGAGGCTATGTACAGGACTCTCGATGTCCCTGTGGTAAACTATCGCGCATATCCTCACGGACTATCCCCCAAACGAGGTATACTCCTGAGGGATGCGTCGGACACTGCTTGACGATGGATCTTGAGATGGAGTGAAACGCTCTGATGATGAACTGTTATGAGGTTAAATGGTAATAAACGAAAGGAACACAACTTTTAGGAACAAACATGTATTCACATATATTACAGGCAAAGACCGGTTGGGAATATCATTTTCCAACGGTAGACGTTTGCACACGACCGGCTTCGTCGCGTACCAATCTCAGACTGCCGGGCACCGGTACTGGATACCGGAAGTGACGTCACTAGAGGAAATGACATCATGAGATAGTCCATTAATCCTCTGGAGGGGCGTCTTCAATATGAACACGTGATACTATGGACCCACTGCCCGGTGAGTGTTAGTTAAACTTAGGATGTCGATCACATTCACATGATGAGCATATGAGAAAGCTATTGTGGGCGACCGAAAAATACAATTGCGAATTATTAGGACCTCTATTCAGCCATGATGGAACAAGAACGTGCTACTCCTGTGAAGTAAATAAAGGGTTCTGCTCGAAATTCTGTCCAAATTCCCAAGTTCAACAGAAACATCCCCGAGTTCGACAAGATACACCTGAAGAAGGTCGGAGGTTACATCGACCGAAAGGTTGTGAAAATGACACTCAAGATGAAAACAGTAGTCTGATAAATCCAAATAATACGAGAAAGCTATTTTTTTTTAATTCGAATATAACGTTTTAATATCACTGCGATAATTTAATAAATAACTAGGAAATATACCTGTCCCAGGACGGGTAAAATTAATTCCCGGAACAGAAGTTTTGCACCAGTTTTATGCCGCTTTACGAAGATTAAAATAAAAATATAATGATATTAAACCTTATGACTAAAATTCTGATTAAAGTCCATTGAATTCCTTGGATTCTAGATGTTAGGTAATAGCCGAGTAGAAGCATCTAGTTGTATATCTATCTATCTATCTATCTATCTATCTATCTATCTATCTATCTGCCTATGGAATTATCTATCTATTTATCGAAGAGTAAACAACAGGGAATTGAATGGTCATGTTTTGATATGAATCAAACTTTGTGACCGGGTCAGTTTGAACCGGGAAGTATCCGAACTGGGACGGGGTGACGTGTAAAGTGTCATGTGTTCCGTTTGCGCAATCATATTTTGAGTTGGATTTGAGACGCTAAACAAGCAAGATGGGTTAAGAAGGTCTCCCCATGAGGGAGAGGAGGTCTCAGAACGGAGACATAGAAAATCCCACAAGCTGAGAGTCCATTGATCACTACCCTTCTGCTGTGACTTAAGAGTGAATAAAATATATAAAATTTTACAACGTATTGGTCTATGTCTTGTGAAGCACCTTCCTTAAAACGGGTCCAACTCTCCAAGATGGTTGAAGAAGCTCACAGCAACAGAAACAGGCATGTCATCATGTGTATATGTATATATGTTGACACGCAAGCACAAAAAAAACAAACTAGGCGAGTCACAGGCCGTTAAGATAGACATTTAGGCCCGAGGACAACATATAGCACAAACACAATGTACACACATTTATATACGCCCATTAACTAATCCGGAGAATATATATAAATACGAACGTAGATAATAACACAGGCTTATACAACATAGAAAATAGCTAAATGTAAAACTGAAGCTTAAGGGGTCTTAAGAAGAATTTGAATTTCAGGGAATCTTGCTTAAATTGGTGTCTGATAACTATGGATCAAATTAAGTACAAAACAGAAATATTTTAATTTTAAAATGACAAATGGTGCTTATATTACTCCTTCTAAAACTTTTTCAAAATATTTCAAAGAAACTGAATTTTAAGAAATAATTAATTGATGCCTAGTACATATTCTTCGAATTTTACCAAAATTGATATTTGATTTTGGGTTTCATTCCTTTGTTATTATTCTCTTTGCATAAAACCCAGTTGACACATGGCAGGAGGAATAGAGAAACAATACTCCCAAAGGAGGGGGACATCATTGATGACCCAACTTTGCGCCTCCCAGGTTTTGCTATAAATAGTAGGAAGAAGTGGATAGCCACAAACCGGATTAGAACAACACACTGCAGGATTGCAGTAAACAAAAACAGGTGGAGACAAATAGATCTCCTAATCTGCCCAAAGTGCATGGAAGCCCCCCCCCTCAGGACACGATTGAAAGGAGGCTATGCGACAGCCCATCCACCTGAAACACAATTTCTCAGACTTGCTAAAAAGTAGCGGTATAGAGGTCTAACCCATACGATACTACTACTACTTTGCACAAAACTAAAATTAGTAAATATAGCTAACCTCACGACCCCTTACGCATAGCAGCTGCCTTCCAACGTTCAGAATGATCGTTTAATTAATTCAAAAGTGAATCATATACATATAACTATATGAACATACACACATACCTAACTTTATATAAATAAAAATGACAAGCTGGAGAAAGGCAACGTACGCACCCCTCCTTCAACTTTTCGCTTCAGGTAATTTATTAATTTACATCGCGGTTTTTTTTTTAATGTTATTAGTTCATGGAAGCAGCAACTGCCATAAAATATTGTTTAAAAATATCGACTCTCGATTGGATAAGAACTCAGTCAACACATTCTTTTAGCCAATCAGAAGACAGTCGATATTAATTTTAAAAGTAAGACTTCGTGTCTGTGACTGCAGCTGCAGCTGCTGCTGCTTCTGTAAGTTTCTGTGTAAATGGGTGACAAGTGAAATTCTTGTAAGAAAAGCAAAAATAATATATTTACTGACCTTGATCGACAGGATTCACCGCCACGAAGAATTGGAAATACGTTGGTTCCGTAAACCCATAAGTTCGTAACGCTAAAAAAAGAAAAAAAAAATGTTAGTAGAGAAAAGAAACCAAATGGTTTGTTTTTAATGAAATTCTGTTTAGAAACAGATTTTTTTTTTTATTATTGTAGATGTTGCGTTTTCAAGTGGTTGGAGACCGATCCTGGAATTTTATTTAGTCACATGCAGTCATTCCTCGTCGTGGTTGGTACACAACATAGGATGATCGAGGCTTTTATTCCGACAGGTTCATTAACACCAGGCTTGGATGAAAAGATTGTCCGTGGATGTATAAAAATATGTTAAAAGCAGAATTTTCCACATAAGACTAGGTTAAGCACGACTGGAAATTTCCATTAGAAGTTAAAAGTTTACGTGTCAAGATACTGCATTACAGACAAAAAGTAGTAAATAAGCTAATGCCGTCTTTCTTTTTTCTTGATTAGAATAACGTAGAGAGAAATAAGAACAAAGAGAGAGAGAGAGAGAGAGAGAGAGAGAGAGAGAGAGCAGTCATGTTTGAAACAGCTGCTCGATTTAAACGAGACTTATACTATTGTCTACATGTATTCGTTCTTCGTGCTAAAGTTTGAGGTGTTATTATTTCATATTCGAAACAGTTTATTATGAAATATATAAAGAAAACCACGATTTTAATTGATTCATTTAATAGAAACTGGAACAGTTACGGACTTAATTACAGAGTGTGTACTGTGTGGCTTAACATTGGAAAAAATGACTGTTGTAAAGAAGGAAACCAACTCAATATCATTAAAACAGTTGATTGGAATCCGTTATGCCCGTGTGATGTTAGGCTGTATAAGAGTGTTAACTTTGGTCAAAATCGAACTGTTTCGACTTTAATCGGATTTTTTGATTATCATTTTTTTTATGATTTATTGGAAGAACAAAACTTATCTAGGAACACTGCCAGACACATCAAATACATTTGTGAGAAATTAAAATAATATCGGCCTAGCGGTTTCAAAATCTGTAAGGATAGACACAATGATCTTACTTGGTAAGCCTGAAAAAAAACCAAAAAACAAACAAATAAAACAAACAAAAAAAAACTGTTTTTTTTACAAATATTTTTAGCGAAAAAAAATCCGCATACCAGTTCGTTTTATTCAAAATCGGTTACTTTTTGTTATTTTTGACACGAAAATCCCAGGTTGCTCGAATGGCGTGCCTAAATATAACAGCAGGAGCAGTTGTCGTACCTTAATGTGCCTTAATTTGTCGTATGTAATTAGCAAATCCCGTTATCAAAGAAATGTTCATTGGTGGTATTGAATTCCACAAAAACTATGGCAAGAGCATTGGAGATGAAATAAGAATATAATTCAGTTGTGAAAGTGCGCACCTCCGCCTGACAACATAAAGATGAACCGATTCTGCCAAAAAAATTCGATATTGACTGAACCCTTTGATGGCAATGTGAAAGGTGAAGCTCATATAAGACGCGGAACTTCATTAGATATGATATGACCTGCAATGAAGAGAACCGAATTTATCGACATCCCAAATAGTGAGTGTAGAAAACATACGGTTGATTTTATATAAAATTCTTTTTTATATAACAGCTTGAATTAAAATTTAAAATCCAAAAGTCAAGTATCATGGTTCAATTGTGTTCTAACATTAATTCTGAACGCGTCCTTGTCTTATAAAAGTATCTACTGTTGATTTTATACGTCAGGCCCTTTTGCTTGTGCGGTAATAAAACTTCTCAAATGCACGTGTGATGTTAGGCTGTATAAGAGTGTTAACTTTGGTCAAAATCGAACTGTTTCGACTTTAATAGGATTTTTTGATTATCAATTTTTTATAATTTATTGGAAGAACAAAACTTATCTAGGAACACTGCCAGGCACATCAAATACATTTGTGAGAAATTAAAAAAATATCGGCCTAGCGGTTTTAAAATCTTACTTGGTAATACATAGTGAAGCAGAGGGAATAGGGTGAAGAAAAAGGTGACTGCACGTAAATTAATAGTCTGGTGAAGGGTAAAATATCCAATAACCGTAAAATCCAAAAAAGTTGATTAAATTTTCATTTCCACAAGTAAAATCCAAGGGAATCGCGTAATTGGAAGATGGTCCAAAGTAATCCAAAAGGCAGAAATCCGTGGAATAATTTACAAATGGATACAAGGAAAAAGTGAATGAGTTCAAATAATATTATAAAAAGAAAGATAAGATGTGCGCAGTAAAAAGAAAGGGAAGAATTTAAAACACGGCTGTCAAGGCTGGGCTGATTTAAGATTGTCTTGAATTAGGCCAGCCTTGAGAATATTAACTAGTTCATCGTGTTCCTGTTGTATTTGTGCTGCATTAATGTCCCAAAGTTACATTTAAATAACAATTTTTCCATTGTGCGGACTTTCTTTTTGCCTCCTCAATTTGAAGTTATTTTTTTTTAAATTGACGCGAACGCTAGAATATTACAATTAAAAGTCAAATATTAATAGGTAAAATTATAGAATAGAAGGCCAATTAAATGAGGTATAGTTTGTTTAAACAGTTACATTAAATTTAGCTTAAATTTGCAGTTTTTGAAAAAATTATAAGTGCGGACTTTCTATTATTATTGCAGAGTCGTGATTTCAAAAGTATATATATATATATATATATATATATATATATATATATATATATATATATATATATATATATATATATATAGGTGCCATCAGCTAAAATCGAAACCGAAAGCAAAACTGTAGCAATCACAGCTGGTGACGTTATATGATTTAATTAAAAATTAAAAATTAAAAATAAATGCTAAACTAAGATGAATGTACAAAATGTTTAACGGTTTTTTCTATTTTGACCCATTTTTGACCCCTTAAAACAATTTTAATGGGCTAAAGACCCATAAAAGAACGGCCCGTAAAAACTGCTACCATTTGAGGCCTCTAGCGTCGCTCTGCGACTTTTAGTTTCGGAGGAGATAGAGTTTGAAAATATGGATACGGACATACTGCCGTTTATATATTAGATCAATCCGGACTTTAAATAAACATTTTCCCGAGAGAATTCAGAAGTCTCCGCACAGAATGATTTAATGCTTAAAAATGAAATTAATCTTTTGTTTAATCGATAAATATAAAAGCGAAAATGTTTTATGTATGTGTGTTCGCTTTTCCTGTGTGTCTACAAAAGGCTTCTTTCAGAGAAGCGGTCGCTCGCTTCACAACTTTTTAAAACAATTTATATCACATAGAAATCGTAATTTCTCACAGTTAACAACGAAGCTCGCCTGTCTATCTAATTTGCTCGATTTCCGGAAGATAAATATTCAATATTTGTCGCTCGCCGCATGCGGGTTAGTCTTTTTAGGACAACATCTTGGAGGAGGGGAACGTTTAGCAGTAAATGAAATCCCGCAGTCAAACTTGATCTCATTAACTCATTAAAACGAGCACCTGCTAAATCCAAGTAATTAAATAAATTCAAACGTGTTTCCGTAAGCATCTCGCGGTGAGGCAAGGGTTAACGTCGCACTTTTTTTCACAACTTTGCCTCAAGGGTTCGGGTTCGATCCTCATACTTACTCTTTTTTTAACCCCCCCCCAACACACCTCCAAACACCCGGGCAACGCCGGGTACCCCTCGCTAGTGATTTAAAAAAAATAATAACTATTCAATTAAAAATATCCCCTTTATCAACATCTCTATAGTCAGTAATTATTATTGCAACTTAAAAAACATTACTTCCGTTTAAAACCGGGAGTAAGCTATATTTATTTCCAAGGTGCCAGTTTAACAAATAATAAAAATAAATTAAATAAGAAATAACCTAAATAAATCAACTGTAGATAATATTCTTAAACAGAACAATTGAAACAATTCTATTGTTATGCACAGTAAATAACATAGTGCTAATTATTAAAATCATTTTTTTTATGTAATACGAAAAGTAAGTTACTTCTATAATGTAAATTTTATTTGAATGCATAGTATATATAGAAACGATGATGGAGCAAAAGTGTATAAAAGTCCGTTTTCAGTATGGAAATGTATTTGCAACACAGTATACCTTTTGTATATATTAATATAATTGTGAACAAATAAATAGGCAGGTATACAACAATCTATAAATATAAAAGCGAAAATGTATGTATGTATGTGTGTTCGCTTTTTCTGTGTGTCTACAAAAGGCTTCTTTCAGAGAAGCGGTCGCTCGCTTCACAACTTTTAAAACAATTTATATCACATAGAAATCGTAATATCTCACAATTAACAACGAAGCTCGCCTGTCTATTTAATTTGCTCGATTTCGGGAAGATAAATATTCAATATTTGTCGCTCGCCGCATGTGGGTTAGTCTTTTTCCTATAACATCTTGGGGGTGGGGAAAAAGCATTCAGCAGTAAATGAATACCATCCTGCAGTAAAACTTGACCTCATTAACTCATTAAAACGGGCACCTGCTAAATCCAAGTAATTAAATAAATTCAAACGCCTTTCCGTTAGCATCTCGCGGTGGGGCAATGGTTAACATCGCACGCTTTTTTTTTCACACTTTAATTTACAACTTTGCCTCAAGGGTTCGGGTTCGATCCTCATACTTACTTTTTTAACCCCCCCCCCCCCAAACACCCGGGCAACGCCGGATACCCCTCACTAGTCTATAATATAAATCTCACCTGTCTGTTTAAATGTATGTATGGATCCTGACAAGATCTGTATCATTTTGAAGTTCGAAGTTTCGGACAACAAATATTGAAGAATTGGCTGAAAACATTAATTCTTTCACCCTAAACTCGTCCGTTTTGTACAAGGAGGGGTCGACTTTTTTCAGCTGACAATTTAGCAAGTCATCGTCAACGTTAGATTGACTTCGGTTAATTTCAACGCTTCTGACTCCCGGTCGCGTTATGGAGACATCGGCTAAGACGTCAGATTTTCTTTCACTTTTTCCCGCCTTTGCGGCACGGGTCCGAGCCTGCCTACCTTCTACCACTTTCTTTTTTGCTCAACACACTCCTCCAAACACCCAGGCAACGCCGGGCATCCAGGCTAGTTATAAGATGATGATAATTCAAAATTAAATAAAATCAGTAAGGAAAAATACATCCATGGCATTTCAAAGTCTAATGTTTTATCCGTGTTAAGATTTTTGTATCTTTGTAAGTATTTTTATGAGTTAAAATGTTTCGGAATCGGAAGTAGGAAGTTTTCGGGGTATCGGAATCGGAGAAAAAGTATGCCTATTTTTCGATTCCAAAAACGATTCTTTTAATTATCTTTTGTATATACTGCTGTTGCTAATCATAAAACAATAAATATTTATTGATTTTAAACTTCCAGTAAAACTAAAATCTCTTCCACAAGAGTATTTTTACATTTGAGAAAATATCTGCATACTTAATGTCTTTTTTTTTAACGGTAATCGGGAATAAATGATAACTCTATTGTTAAGCATTTAAAGATTTATAAAAAAAACTCGGAATCGGAATTGATAAGGGTATCGGAATTGAGAAAGATATTGGAATCGCGACACCACTATTATATATATATATATATATATACTAGACTACCCGTGACCTTTGGGTCAGTATGTTATATTAGCTATTGAATTAATGTATGAGCGTGACACTTGTGACGTAAAGAAAATAGTTTTTTGTGACATAACACAAACATTTCTATGAAAGTATATTAAAATGAAAAAAAAATATAGATAGATTTCTATGAGTCGTTCTATTTATAATTATTTATTTTTGAAAAAAAACTTACAGTCATTGAATTATAAGTGGTTTGCCATACTTATAGATAAATATGAACTGAACAGATACCATAATACTTGAAGTTAAATTCAAATTTTGATATATCTATTAATTTAAACGAAAAAAAAACACACACACAAAACAATTGGGACGCTGAAAACGTACACAGTAAAACAATACGTTTTATTGTCGCGTTGATTATTTATTTGTAAAGCAATCAAAAAAACATATTTTCGGGGTTATTTATTTATGTTGATAGTGTAGAAGAAAATGTATGAATGTTTTTTAAGAAAGATGCATAAAATAAATGGAGAATAAAAAAAAAAAAGGAAGGCGGTGGGTATATCGCCGTTGTAAAATGCTCTTATGTTTGTGAACGGGTTAAAGTAGATTTATTTGTAAGAAAATTGCGTTAACATAACTTAAACGTAATATGGAAATGAACGATGTAAAAAAAATGCGGAAAGTATTAAAAATTGTTTATTTGGATAATTGAAACGCGAAAAAAACAATTTTGGCGCTGAAAACGTACACAGTAAAACAATAAGTTTTATTGTCGCGTTGATTATTTGTTTATGTACGCATGCGCAACCGGAAGTCGTAAACCGGATGCTGGGTTACAACACCCGTTACAAGGTTATTTGAGTTTATATACACACATATATATATATATAATTTAATAATTACTATAGTAAATAATTATGTCAGCCCCTTTAAGAAACTCGTTTCTTTATCGTTGAGCACTTTCAGTTGAATAAAAGTCGGTGAATTTAGTTCTTATCTGTAGATCATCATATAAGACGTTAAAAAGCATTTAAGAAATAAATGTTTTAACAGTATTCAACAGCATTTGTCACGGTTAATGGTAGCCGAATGGATTAGGTCCTTGCTAATGGAGCCAGGGGTGACTTTATCGGCGGGTTCGGAGCTATCGACTGGTGTTAATCGTGACACTCTACACTGATGATTCCCGAAAGGTATAAACACTAGTGTCTGTAAGTATTTAATAATTATTATAGTAAGTAAGTAATAATAATAATAATAATAATAATAATAATAATAATAATATATATATATATATATATATATATATATATATATATATATATATATATATACTAGCATTTCAGCCCGGCGTTGCCCGGGTGTTTGGAGATGTATGTTGAGCAAAAAAAAAAAAAAGCGGTTAATTTTTTTAACTTTGACCCCTTTCATGACCCCTTATTGTTTTTGGCTCAAATCATGTTATTAAGTTAGATCCATGTCCAATGAACCTATATCAAAAATTTCAAGTGTGCAGACCCGAAATTGTCGGAGGAGTTTGGTAGAGTTCTCAAAGGTCAAATCGTTGAACTTTGACCCCTTAATCGCAAAATTTCTGGTTTCACATCGGTTTTCCCAAATCTCAGTACCCTGTATATCAAATTTCGAGTATGTAGACTAAAAATTGACAGAGTTATTGCGTAGGGAAATGTACACACACACACACACACACACAGACACATACACAGACAGGCAGACACTTTCACTTTTATAGATTGGACCCAATATATAGTAATGATTTAAAAAGTTAAAAAAAAAAACCCGACTCATGCGCCACCACCGAGAATCGAAACCACAGCGTTTAGCGTTCGAGTTAGTTTTTCTTTTGACGTTAATGCCTGAGCTATGAAGACATGTTTGTTACAAAGCTAAAAATAAAAAATATGAACCAATAGCTTTTATGTTACGCATGCATGTTCGTAATACTGTCGTTCGACCTTCATTTGACAAATTCCATTTTTTTTAATTTTCACACTTTTGCACCGATTTCCCCGGCAAAACCCAAATGTAAAGTTTCGCATGGGTTCGAATACTCTATATATTAAGTTTCATTTCCACAGACCAAAAACAGAGGAGTTTGGTAAGGAACATTTTTTAAAACAAATATATATACGCATACACAAATATATATATAAAAACAGAGTTGTGTTTACTATAAACATTTACACAAATATTACGCAAGTATAAATCATGTAGAATATCTGTATGAATATAATTACACGTAATAGTTAACTAAAGATGATCATCCCATAAGAAAACCGAAAAAAACAATAAGGAATTAATTAAAATGAATGTTTAAAAGAATATGCAAATTAGCTAGATCATTTGCAGATAAATGCAATTCCACGAGCTATATATAACAAAGTCGTATTTTCTTTTTAAATAAATAGAAAAAAGTGTTTTTAATATGAATATCAATACACCAAAAAGAACCCAAATTTATAGGAATATATATATATATATATATATATATATATATATATATATATATATATATATATACTAGCAAAGATACCCGAGCATTGCACGGGACTTTTCTTCACACTTAGGTACGCGATTTGTGGGTGTTGTAAGAGGGAAGTAAATTTCAACTCGATGCTTAAATCTTATCTAACACATTGAATACTGAAAACATACCATAATCAGATCATATCAGTTTTTGATCATATCCTTTTGTAGAACTTTTCATTGAAGAGCCTCGTGGTAAACTACATTTCTGCTTCTTTGATTTGGAATCAGAATGTAGAGTTTTTCTGAACTTCCTATCCGGCTGATGGAGACTTAGAACATACCGTGACTGAAGCAGTCTGATGTCAGGTCTACGCGAATGGTTTTAAACGTCTGACCTTGTCTTTTATTTATGCACATTGAAAAACATACCTTCACAGGAAACATTTCTAGATAGTACAATTACAACAACGCCCCAACATCCCCCCGGCCGCCGCCGACATCCCCCTCCACCCCAATATAAACAAATTTTTTTTTTTTGGGGGGGGGGTCAAAGTGTGGGTGCTCATGTTAGGTTAAATTATCATAGAAAAGTTATCCCCCACTTTATTGAAACTAACATTACTTCAAAAAGTCCTAGGGTCCAGGAGTTCATACCATGCAAACGGTAAATTTGCGACGCGTTTGATTATCAGATTTGGTGTCAGAAGAATAAAAAATCGGTTTTTGTCAAAAAGCGAAAATAAATGTTTTTTTTTATCATAAAAATAATTATTTGTCCAATCATGAGAAAATGAAAGGAGTCCTGGGGTAATTTTTTTGGCTCGTTTGGCTCTTTTTGGTGTTTTGTTAGTAAATGCACGGGCGGCCATCGTGCTTGCCAAACTGTAGTGATTACGTTGGATACTAAATGTCTTCAAATATGAATAACTACTCTTTTGCGAAGAAATAAATGCAATATTCGTTCTCAGCGTCCCCCAAAACTTATAAAAGTCGACAATTCAAAGGTGAATGCCGAGGGGTCGGTAAACTAAAAAAATACTTATTTATGGTAATAATTATACCATAGCGATGTATGTGATATCATATATGGTAAAAAAATTATATTTTATATTAAATCTATAGAATTATAAAACTCAAATGATTTTATAACAGGTATTGTAACGCAACATCCGATTTACGACTTCCGGTTGCGTATGTGTACATAAACCCATAACAGCCTAAACAAATAAACATTAATCGCTACTTTTGCAGAATTTGACCTGCGCACTAAAATATTAACGCTATTATTTAGAAATTATTATTTAACATGGGAAGGGTGGGGATGTTTTGCAACTATTCTGTATTACAACTATACTGTCACAATTTTCTTACAAATAAATCAACATTAACCCGTTGACAACGTATTGTTTTACTGTGTACGTTTTTAGCGTCCCAATTGTTTTTTTTTTCGCGTTTAAATTATCCAAATAAAAAATTGTTAATACTTTCTGCATTTTTTTTTACATCGTTTATTTCCGTATTACGTTTAAGTTATTTTAACGCAATTTTCTTACAAATAAATCTACATTAACCCGTTGACAACCATAAGAGCATTTTACAACGTATTGTTTTACTGTGTACGTTTTCAGCGTCCTAATTGTTTTTTTTATTTTCACATTTAAAATAAAAGATATATCAAATTTTGAATTTAACTTTTAGTATTATGCTATCTGTTCAGTGCACATTTACCTATAAGTATGGCAAACAAACCACTTATAGTTCAATGGCTGTAATTTTTTTTTTATCAAAAATAAACAATTATAAACAGAACGATGAATTATATCGGCGTAAAACTACTAAATACAGTGAACCCCCCGGATAACTTAACAATAACAAATAAAAAAGGTTTGTACTCATGCAAAGAGTGATCCAGGCGTAACTCAGCGCACGCCCGGCTTTCTCCGGAACATAACGTCAACAGCCGGAGTAAGCCGAGCGTCACCGAGAAAATTAAGCCGTCTGATGAAACATAAAGCTGAACCAATGACAATGTAGCGCGATGGTTTTCAACGTGACGCGCGTTCGCACGAGTTGAAAATTCAAGCTGGAAACACTAACTGGAATCCTCGACTTTTGTCAAGGAAAACAATTACTTGCACGGACGAAAACTTGTGCATCATGTGGACAAGGAAAGGTAAGCGATGGCTATGCCTGGAGGTGTCAGGCTACCACATGCCGAACCTTTACATCATCCGAACTGGTACTTTTTTATTTTGCCAAGTCTAGGCCTACAATTGCCATTGTGGGCATTTGAGCGAGCAACACAGAAAGACCCCCAGCGTGAATGTGGAATACGATTTACGCACACACACACCATTAATAAAACAACGGTCTGAGGAAACAACAACAATATCTGTTTTAATATGAAAAAAAAAAGAAAAAACATCTATTCCACCCAGTTTTGTTTCAATTTTTCTAGTTTTCAGGTTTTTCCCTGAGAAAAAAAATAAAAAATAAAAATAAAAAATAACACCCCAAAAAGCAAAGATAATTTTTTTTTTCAATTTTTCTTTTATTTGACTTACCTTTGAACCTTTTCTCGAACAAAAAAATCGGTCAATGTCAAGTTTCTTTCCAACTCCTCAAAAACAATTTTAAAGGTTTTCAGTGGTGCTGAAAACGAATATCACATTTATATTTGGGGCAGATTAGTAGTTTTCATGATATGAAGAAATGTTTTCAAAAAGTGGGGGATATCATGAAAACTACTATATAAATTTAACGTAAAATGAGCACCCACCTACTGGCCACGTAGTAATTTTTTCATATCAAAACAAATTTAACTGATATTGGTTTTCAGCATCTCCGAAAACCGGCGCTGTTTTTTTTCTATTAAGATTCGTTCATTGTTTCATCTCATAACTTAGGACGCTAATTATGCTGTCAGTAAGTTTACAAAAATATACTTTTTTTCCATTATACAACTTTTATAGTTGTTAACAGGTGCTTCAGTAGTTAAATACTTCACAAAAATTCTGTTTACATTCGAGGGCTGTGGAACCCCCTAATGTAAACAGAATTCATGTGAAATATTAAACGATTCTGCTTTAATGATTTAATGGTTAATGTCGGCCCGTTACGTACGGAAAAACGGTTAATCCAACTACAGAAGCACCTGTTAAAAACTATACAAGTTCTATAATTAAATACCCACCTAAAAAACAAAAAAAAACAACAACAACAACAACAACAACAAAAAACGCTCATGTAAGCTTACTGACGGCATTATTAGCGTCCTAACTTATATAAAAAAAAAAATGAACGAATCTCTTAGTTAAAAAAAAACAAAAACAATAGCACCGGTTTTCGGGAGTGCTAAAAACGAAAATCACAGTTAAATTTGTTTTATGATATGAATAAATTATTAGGTGGCCAGAATGTGGGTGCTTATTTTACGTCAAATTTATATAAGACAGTGATCCCCCACTTTTTGAAAAAGTAATTTCTTCATATCATGCCCCAAATTTAAATGTGATATTCGTTTTCAGCACCACAGGAGAGACGTCGCTAGCCTTTGTTTTATCGTTACTTACATGGCAGGTGCTCGTCTAAGCTCCAATCCCTGTTCTCCCCTCGCCGATCTTTCACGAAAAACACCCGTCTAGCTGAAACCACTGTCAAAAATTTTCCCCACTCTTTATCTGTGCCAAAACCAAAACGTAGATTCCATGAACAAAGTTTATTTCTTAGAAGTGCACACATGTGGAACTCTGTTCCCTCTGCCTGTTTCCCACCTGATTACAACCTGGATGTCTTCAAGTCCAACATAAACAAATTCCCGATTAACCGCCTCCTTAAGTAAGACACTTTATCAAATCTCAACATTAACGTACTGTACACGAATAACCCTTATCCCCGAGTGGCTTCCGGGTCTTGATAAGTGGTGACCACCTTGTAAAGAAAACAAAAAAAAAAAAACACCGAAAACCTATAAAAATCGTCATTTTAAAGTTTTGTGAGGAGTTGGAAAGAAACTTGACATTGATCAAAAAATCTTTAACATTATTTATCTAAAAAATATATGGTGCTAATGCAGATAGTGATCCGCGCTATTTTTTAAATCATATGTCCACGTTTAATTAAAGCTTTATGATATGTTTTTTTTATTCAATTGTAAGGTTAAAGTACAGAATAGGTGCAAAACACTCTCCCCTCCCCATGTTAAGAATGGCTTTTTAAATAATAACGTTATTATTTCAGCACGGACCACTCTCTGCATGAGTACCAAATATATATATAGCAAAAACAAAACAACACAAAAAATATGATTTAAATATTTTTCTTTACAGTTAATAAAATTTAAAATTTAAGGTAGATTTTCTTTTCTTGTTATGCTTCCATCGGCGACGCTCGGCCTTATTTCCTCAGCGACGCTCGGTTTACTCCGGCTGTTGGCATCATGTTCCGGAGAAAGCCGGAACATGATCCGGGTGAGTTCACTCTCTGCATGAGTACCAAAAGGTTATTTAAAAATTAAAAATAAGCGAAAAAAAAAATACCTCCGAATTAAAAATAAAAATAATAATTCAACTTAGAAGAATATTTCGAAATGAAAACAAATCTCTTATAGAAAATATTTAATAACGTGCTGAAAGAATTAAACTATCACAGTTATTCCCCTTGGTTTTCTGGTTTGAAAATTAAAAGGTTTCAGATTTACGATGATAATAAGTCAATTTAAGTTAAATAAAATATAAATTGAAATGAAAATAGACTAAATAATTACATTTTAAATTATATTTTTAAATAGTACAGAATTAACGAAACTATTATGTCGAATAAGTAATATAATCGAGCTAATTATTTAAAATGATTTAATTTAATGTGATATGCTAATAACCATAACTCAGTCGATGTATATGTGATGTGAAGAATGCTATATCTAGAAGTTACACATAAGAATAAATGTTTCCTTTGACAGAAGTATCCTACAATGGGCATTAATATTTCTTGACCAGGAGAGTTGTACGCACACTATAGACACTTAATATTTCTTTGATCATAGGGAGTTGTGCACACACACGAACCCTATTACTTTAGATATATATATATAATATGATGGCTTTCGTTCAGTCTTATCAAATACATATACCAAACTCCTATTCTTACATCATCAACGCTCTGATCCCCATCTGGCATCAATTGGGATGGATGGCTCTCGTCTGGGAGAGGCCCCGTGTTTTGACAAGCTTCTGGGTTTGACCTTTACTCCTGATCTGAAATGGAACACGTACATCAAGTCTGTTGCCAAGGTCGCTGGAAAGATGGTGGGATCCTTCTACCGCTCCAGAAGATATCTCACTACTGATGCAATTCTCTATCTATATAAAAGCCAAGTACGTCCAAGGATGGAATACTGCTGCCATATCTGGGCAGGAGCTGCTAAAAACAGCCTATCCTGCCTTGACAGAGTACAAAATAGACTTCGTGGCTTAGTGGGGGATGCCCTTTTCTCTACCCTGCAACCTCTCTCCCACAGAAGAGACGTTGCGAGCCTATCCGGGTTTTATCGTTATTTCCATGGCAGGTGCTCGTCTGAACTCCAATCTCTGGTCCCCCCTCGCCAATCTTTCACGAAAAACACCCGTCTAGCCGAATCCACTGTGAAAAATTTTCCTTACTCTTTATCTGTGCCTAAATCAAAACGCGGATTCCATGAACAAAGCTTCTTTCTTAGAACTGCATGCCTGTGGAACTCTGTTCCATCTGCCTGCTTCCCACCTGACTACAACTTGGATGTGTTCAAGTCCAACGTTAACAAATTCCTAATGAACCGCCCCCTTAAGTAAACACTTCATCAAATCTCCACACTAACGTGATGTGCTTGCAATAACCCTTATCCCTGAGTGGCTTCCGGGCCTTGATAAGTGGTGACCACTGTGTAAAAAAAAAACAAAAAAAACATATATAGTTATTTAGTAGCAATACTTCTAGAAATCTATCATACCATTTACTCCTATATGTCAGTCATAAAGCAGTATATTGATTTTCATAGTAGACAAAAAAAAAAAAAAAAAGAAACTTACTTTCAACGGATGGTGTAACTGGAGTCTCATTCGTTCCATTGCGTTTCGATTCCTGCAAAACAATCAAAATCTCAATCACAAATTACCAAGATGGAAAAAAGCAAAAAGCAAAAAAGATGACTTCGTTGATGGAAATACGTATATATATATATATATATATATATATATATATAGTCATCCACATACAGTATTGCTGTGCTGTTTTACAACTCATCAGTGCGGCTAGACAAGCAACTACCTCAAGCCAGGATCGAAACCCGTCCGCCCAGATGACAGTTGGACCTTCTAACCGTTATATATATATATATATATATATGGAAATTAATATTTATATATATATATATATATATATATATATATATATATGTATATATATATATATATAAAACAGTAATCTACTCTTCAGCGTAGCTTGACTGTTATTAGGACTCGAACTCTGGACCTTATGCATTTCAGTCCAGCGTCTTATCCATTACGCTATGATGCCATAGACAACTTACTGCTTAATTTTTATCGTTTATATATTTACATAGTTTTTTTGTTGTTGATTTTTAAACGATATTGAGGTTAGTGTATTCACCTTGAAGATCGGATGTATGTTTTAGAAATTGCCCATTTTTTTTATTTTACACGTAAACAAATAATATTTTTATTTATTTATTTATTTATTTTTAAAACAGTAATCTACGTACATCCATGTTTCGGGGTCCTACACCTCTTCAGCGTAGTTGGACTGTTATTAGGACTCGATATATATATATATATATATATATATATATATATATATATATATATATAATAAAATATCTAACAAATATATCAATCTAGCTACACATTCATATCCTGTATGTATATTTACTTATATTTTACTATATGCATTTACTTACATACTTACTTGCTTTATCCGGAATTTGCAGATACCGGCCATCCTCTCTCCTTAATCTTTATTTTATTTTATATTTTATTTAAAAGAAAATCTTTTTTTAATTTATTATTTATTTATTAATTAATTAATTTATTTTTCCCATTTAGTGTCTTTTAATAACTTTTGCTGGTATTTTCTTAAAGTAATAACCTGTACATTTCAGTTGACCTCTTTTTTGCCATACATTTCTCGCGCCTTTTAACGCAATTTTGTCTGGGTCATTTTGACATTTGTTTTTCTATTTTACATTTAATTCTATCACCCTTTAATCTTTTTTATTAATATTATTGGAATTTTTCCCCCTTTCCTTGTATATATTTGTGAATTCTTCCACGGATTTCGGCCTTTTGGATTATTTTGGACCATCTTCCAATTACGCGATTTCCTTGGATTTTACTTGTGCGAATGGAAATTTAATTAACTTTCTTGGATTTACATTTTTGGATTTTACTGTCATTGGATACTTTACCTTTCACCAGACTATCCATTCACGTGAAATCACCATTTTCTTCACCATATTCCCTCTACTTCACCTTTTGTTATCAAGTAAGATCTTTGACTTACTTGCAGTTGCATCAAATACTTTTGTATGCAAAATCCGATCCCACATTTTGCAAATTACTACCCTCTGATGAGAAGGAAAATATGTCTTCGAAACTCTGCGGATTAAGGACTATCCACTTATTAAGTGTTTCCTTTTCAGATTAAATATGTTTTTAACTTTTTCAAAGTATTTTAACATGTTTTATTAACTACTTGCTCTTACACATACACACACACACACATACACACACACACACACATATATATATATATATTTAAATCAGCCCAAAAAATCCCTTTCCCAATCCAACCAAAAAGAAACTGCAACTGTATTAACAAACATCTTTGCCCACTCAATAATGATTGCATCCATAAAGATGTAATATATTCATGCTACTAATTCCTGCCCTCTGATGAGAAGGAGAGTATTTCTTCGAAACTCCGCGGATTAAGGACTATCCACTTATCTTGTGTTTCCTTTTTTTTAAATTAAATATGTTTTTAACTCTTTTTCAAGATGTCTTTTAACATGTTTTATTGATCATTTGTTCATATATATATATATATATATATATATATATATATATATATATATATATATATATATATATATATATATATATATATATAAATGAAAATATGCGGTTATGGGAATATACTTATTCAATTATATTTCACCCTTTATTTTTACCAATCTTTTCATTCAATTCTCGATGTATGTTAAATATAACTACAAAGCATATAAAAATAAGTGACAAAAAGTTTATATTCCAAATTCGAAGATGTTGTTCATCTTACGCTTTATTAGTTTCAGCGTTGTAAAAATGTTCAATATTTGACAGCACCTGTTTCATTGCGCAGAAACAATCATATAATGATTATGTCAATTTAAAAAAAATATTTTCTGCTCTTACGTTAAAAAACAAAAAGAATGTTTATTTATATAATCATGACCATATTCTTTTTATTTTCTTTTAAAATTAATGAGTTCTTACTCTTCTGATGAACCAGAGCGAAAAAGATTAAAAAATTGACATAATGATTATATGAATGGTTCTGCGCTACGAAACAGGTGCTGTCTAGAACTGAACATTTTAACACGCTGAAAGGAATAAATAGTAAGATGAGCAACATCTTGGGATTTGGAATATAGGCTTTTTAATATATATATGATGAGTAAATGGTAAGTGGTAAAAAAACTGAAAAAAGTACTCAATACTACTGTAGAGCAAAATATGTTTTTATTACCGTTTTTTGGTCGTTTTCAATACCAAAATCGAATTAACGGTCCGATAGTTTCTTCAGACTTGGCAGACTCTTACCAAATCTGAAGATACTATCATCGGATCGTTAATTCAATTCTGGTAATAGAAACATATGTAACCGAACAGACCAAAAACGGTAATAACACACACACACACACAAACATATATATATATATATATATATATATATATATATATATATATATATATATATATATATATATATATATATGACACTATCGCTTCCCCGGGAGGGTTACTTGGTTGAGAAACGTTCTGGGAACGCAACAAGCTCCCCGGGTGTTAGACACGATATCCAACGATGTCCAAACGATAGGAACATGTTGGGAACATCAACAAAAACGGGTCGAGATGTCGTCGGCTATAACTGTCTGGCATGGGTCGCTTCTTGTGTGTTGATTCCGTTGTTACAGACAGCTTTCCGTCGTCGCATTAATGGGAGGAACCGCAGGCTGAAATCGAACACTTGTACAAAAATAGTGAACAAATGCATTTTTATAAAAAATATATAATTTATTTAACAGTTAAAAAGTAGGAAGGATATGTAGTCGACCCATTGCGTGCAGACCAAACTACTATATCCTCCGCGTATGGGATGCAAGCTTCAACTGTTTTTACCATACAATCATATTTCAATAATCTCTTTCTTCATTGAAAGAGAGAGAAAGGGTGTGAAATGGAGAAATAGAGAGAGAGAGAGAGAGAGAGAGAGAGAGAGAGAGAGAGAGAGAGAGAGAGAGAGAGAGAAATATGCGTTTTACGCAATGTTTTGTGTTTATCAAATTATAATGCCAACATAGTTTAACTTTATTGTGCACTGGAATCATAAACATATGCCAATCTTCGTGTGCCTTGTTTTAACCTTGAAAAAATGTGTTCGCACTAAAATGTGTGTGTGTTTTCCTCCACATAAGGGGCTAACAATTGTGCCACACACACATATATATATATACATATATATACATATATATACATATATATACATATACATATACATATATACATATATATATGCACATATATACATATACATATATACATATATACATACATACATATATACATATATGCATATATACATACATATATACATATACATACATATACATATATATATATATATATATATATATATATATATATATATAAAATAAAAATTTCTCCCCTTAAATAATTTTTATTTTTTATTTTTTATATTTTATATTTTATATTTTATTTATTTTTTATTTATTGTTTATTTATTATTTTCTATTTATTTATTTATTTTCCATTTAGTGTCTTCTAACAACTCTTGCTAACATTTTTTTAAGTGATGAACTGTACATTTTAGTTGACCTATACTATTTTGCCCTATATATTTTTTCGCGCCTTTTAACATTTCCTGTCTGGGTGATTTTGACATTTGTTTTTCTATTTTATATTTAATTCTATGACTATTTAATTTTTTCCCTCTTCTTCTTCCCTGATCTTTCTTATTTATATTTGTGCAAAGGGATATCACTCTGACATTCTATTATTCATGCAGGCACGATTACCTCCCTTTGATATATTAAATTTAAGAAACAAAAACACCATTATAATCCGGTTACTCGAAAAATAAATAATTTTGCCGAAAAAGTTACAAAGAATAAACATATATTCGTCCCTGCTGATAAGACAAAAAATTATTATAAACTTGACTATCCACATATAAAAAACTTTTATATAAAGAGCTTAATAAATCTTATAAAATAGTCCCTCCTAAGACTTTAGATTCCATTAATTCTGAAGCTAAACTTTTACTGACTTCTATGAATATTCATAACTTAACTGAAATAATTTCTCCGGGTGCTTCTAGATTCACCCTCAAGGATCATAAACCTAATTTCTATGACAACCCCTCCATCAGATTGATCTGCCCATCTAATTCTGACTTAGGAGCTGTAAGCAAACATATCTTAGATAGAATCACCCCTTCTACTAAAGAAAAAGTTTCCCTCTTCGGCTGAATTCAGATTCCGTAATTAATTGGTTTGTCTCTCTTAAAAATAAACACCTCCTTAACTTCATAACCTTTGACATCCAAAATTATTATCAATCAATTTCTCCGATCCTTTTAAATAAGGCTCTTATCTTTGCTAAAAGAAATTCTGACTTAACTAATTTAGAAATAAAATTAATTCTCCTGGCGAGAAAGTCCCTTATACAATTTAACAATAAGCTTTGGACTAGAAAGGACACCCCTGATAATTTTGACATCTTGATGGGTGCTTCTGACTCTGCAGAAGTTACCGATTTAGTGGGACTCTTCTCACTGAAAGAACTTAAATACCACTTTAAACATATCCAAGGGGGCCTTTATAGAGACGATGCCCTTTTTACTACAACATCCAGACCAAGAGAGTACAACAAAACAATTAAAAAATTACATAACTTCTTCAATAACTTTGGCCTTTCTATAATTATCGAACCAAACAAAAAAACTTCAAATTTTCTAGATGTTACATTTAATCCTAACACTGAAACTCATAGCCCCTATCATAAACCTAATCTTACACTTTTACACGTCCATAAATCTTCTAACCACCCCAACTAAATTATAAAATCTATAGTACCATCCGTCTCTAGAAGAATTTCTGTTCTTTCTGCTGATAAAAAAACTTTTAATCAAAATGCTACTTTCTTCAATAATGCCTTATGGAACGCAGGACACAAAGAAAAGATTAAATACAACAATTATGCTTCTCCTGGAGGGCGCCTTAAATCTGTAATCACACACAATATGACTCATAAGAAACCAGTTCAAATAACAAGATCTGCTGCTATCAATAACAAAGAACCAGTCTACATATATAATCCAAACCAAAATACTAATCGCAATACGTCTAACCCACCCAGTCCCATCAGAAGAAAGAAAAATATTTGGTTTAATCCTCCATTTAGCCTAAATGTCAAAACTAATATACCTAAGGAATTCTTCAACATTGTACAAAATTCTTTTAAATACCCACACAGATATAGTTCTATTTTCGATAAAAATTCAATCAAGATTTCTTATTCAACAATGCCTAATTTAGCACAAAGAATCTTAACATCTAATAACAAAAAAATTAAATCAGCCCAAAAAATCCCTTTCCCAATTAAACCAAAAACTAACTGTAATTGTAATAACAAACATCTTTGCCCACTCAATAATGATTGCATCCATAAAGATGTTATATGTTCTTGCACAATTACTGAGCTCCCACACAATCCTCCCATAACAGACACTAATATTTCGTCTTCAAGTTATCCTTATTCCCATCCTCCATTTGATATAGTTACTAATCCAATACACCATTCGAGCAGCCCCTCCATCTACAATCATAAACTAGTAATAATAATAATAATAATAATAATAATAATAATAATAATAATAATAATAATAATAATATTTCTCCTAACAGCCACACTAACACTAACAACACTCATTATCCCCTCCAAAATAGTCCTCATACAGACATTGTCCCACCATTTGTTGAACACTATGAACAAAATTCAAACCATTTAACTAATACAAATCAGCAAATTAATATTAATACCAGACCTCGAGCTTTTAATAAAGTACGTATATATATCGGCGCTACTTCAACATTAATTAAGAAAAGAATATCAAACCACATTTCTTCTTTTAACAACCATAATTCTAATAATAACCAAGGAACTTCTCTAACCACTTTAATTAAAAAAATTAACTCTAACAATACCCCCTTCTCAATCAAATGGACTATTATAAAAAAAGTTAAGTCTTATACTCCAGGCTCTAAGTCATGTCGCCTCTGCACAACCGAAGCTATAACTATAATTACTTCCCCTCAAAGTAACAATATAATAAATTCTAAAAATGAACTGATCTCTTTCTGTAAACATAAGTCCAATTTTAATTATGGCAATTTTGAAATTACATAGTTATTACTTTTACCTTTTATATAGAGATACAATTTTTTTTTCAACTTTATCGTTTTTTCTACATACTTCTTAATACTTTATAATTTAATAATCCTTTATTTTAATTCTTTATTTCTTCTTTGCATGGCCGGTTTTTTATCTGCATTTTCTGTTTTATTCTTTAAACTTTCCTATCTATCTAATATATCAATCTACCCACACTTTCATATCTTGTATGTATATTTACTTATATTTTACTATATGCATTTACTTAATTTCTTGCTTGCTTTTTCCTGAATTTGCAGATACCGGCCATCCTCTCCCCTTAAATAATCTTTATTTTTTTATATTCTATTTTTTATTTTTTATTTATTTATTTATTTATTGTTTATTTATTATTTTCTATTTATTTATTAATTTAAACTTTTTTAAAACTCTTTTTCAAAGTGCATGTTTTATTAACTGTTTGCTCGTATATATATATATATATATATATATATATATATATATATATATATATATGGCAATCGGTGGTTCAGAAGGTATTTGAAGAAAAAAAAAGCTTAGTCTTAGTAGCATTAAAAATTTCCAAAAAGATTCTTTTTTTCGCGATAAAATATTTTATTTTCAGATTATTAAGCAATATTTACTGTTGGGGTTAACATTAGCTATCCTTACTTCATTGTAAAATTGACACTGACTTTAGGACCGGCGGAACTTAAATCGCTAATAATGAAAACGACATTTTATATGGTTATAGTAAAGATTGTAGGCCCCTCTTTACTTCCGGTTTTGTTGTCCAACAAGAAAGCCATTCTCAACATGGAGAAATGAGTGGGCTTTCACGTGATCTGAGAGGAGGATAATCAGAAGAAACGATATCTTGCTTGTAACCATCATCTCGCCTTCGGAATGGAAACAGGAAGTCAACAAGTTATTAAAAAAAAACTCTCAGCACACTAACAGATAATATCTTTATATCATCGTTTATTTTCATTTTTCACTGTTGATCTTCAAAACGATTTGCAGGGTTACTTTGATCAATTTGATTTCCTTTAAAGAGGTCTGGAGATGCTTGCAGTGTATAAAGAATCAAGTGACAGCAAACCCGCATCAGCTTGTTGTTGTTACTAGTAGGAAGGAGAAATATATTTAATCAACGAATATGTTTTGATAAAACTAATATATTTTTCTGGATAGTACAAAAAAAAAATTAGTGTTTCGAACAGAAAAACCAATAACACGCGGCAAATATGAGGGTTTTTTTACATAGGAATCACCACTTATCAAGACCCGGAGGCCACTCGAGGATAAGGGTTAATGAGTATACTTTAGTCAATGTGTTTACAGCGTAGTAAACATAACCAGTGCGAATTTTGTCATTTGGATTACTTAGGGGGACGGTTCACCAAGAACTTGTTTACGTTGAACTTGAAAACAATCAGACTGTAGTCAGCTGGAAAGCAGGCAATCGGAAGAGCGTTCCACAGGCGCAGAGTTCGTTTATTAACATATTCATGAAAATAGCGCCTATTGTATTTTAAATATAGAACTGACCCAAGTGAGATAAATTAACAAGTATTAATAAATGCACAGAAAGTAATATTGTGCTACATAGTTCAATACTAATAAAAAAATTACATTTTAAGATGCAATCTTAATTTACTTCTTCAGCCCAGCACCTCTTCTATTTTTCCCTCTGTTCCTTTCTCAGTGTTTCCATGTTTACGTCACGTTTTGCTGACATCTTTCTTCGGTTAAGAACCGCTGCACATCGGAATTACTACGAGTTCCTTTCTGACACCATTACAATGCTGGTCATCATCTACATAATAATACGATAGCATGTGCGATCTTTTGTGTGTCACACTTACATCCCGGTCGTATAATTGTTATGTACTTCTGTTTCTTGCCATAAATAATTTTACCAAGAATTCTTCAGAAGTTTTATTTTCGGTTTCGAGTATAACTGATGGCACTTAAATCATCTATTTTTTTATACATACTTTTATGTAAAATTCTTCATATGTTTTGGTTTCGGTTTCAATTATGGCTGAAGGAACTCAAGTTATATATATATATATATATATATATATATATATATATATATATATATATATATATATTTATATATATACTAGCATTTCAGCTAGGCGTTGCCCGGGTGTTTGGATGTGTATGTTGAGCAAAAAACAAAAACAAAAAAAAAAAGAAAGAAACAGAAAAAAGAAAAAAGCGGTCATTTAAAAAAATCTTGGACCCCTATTAAGACTGCTTTACATTTATTGTT
>NC_136499.1:104164945-104402445 GCF_053919585.1 Euprymna scolopes | reverse complement strand
GCCCCATCATATGACCTTGTAAAACGTTAGCATCGTGAATTCAAACATGGCCGGAAGTCTGTGGAAACATCTCCCAAACCTGGTCGCCTTCTTCTGCCATTGATGTTGAGGCTGCCATTTTGTAAGATCGGCGCATTACTATTCGCTAAATAGCCCAAGATGTCAAGATTAGTACAGGGTCTGTGGAAACTATCATTCATGACCATTTGCATATGTATAAGGTGTCTGCCAGATGTATTCCCAGGTTGCCCACACCATTCCAGAAGTGAGAACGCGTCGAGTGCTCGAGGATGAATTTGGAGATGTGCCAAGAAGATGAGTCAAAGTTTTTCAAAAGACTGATTACACAGGATGAAACCTGGGTCCATTACTATGATCCAGAGACCAAAGCCCAGTCAATGCAGTAGAAGCACTTGGACACACCACCTCCAAAGAAGGCAAGGGTATAACCCTCCGCTGGCAAGGTCATGCTCACAGTCTTCTGGGACCAGGACGGAGTAGTGATGACAGATTTCCAGGCAAAGGATACCACAATTACAGGAGCCTATTATGCTTCACTTTTGAGGAAATTAAGGGGAGCTATCAAAATCAAGAGGCGAGGCAAGATCAGCAAAGGTACCCTCCTCCTGCAGGACAACGATCCGGTCCACAACTCGCATGTCGCCAGATCAGAAGCACGGGTATGTGGTTATGAAATCCTGCCCCATCCCCCCTACTCTCCTGACCTTGCACCCTCTGACTTTTACCTCTTCCCAGCCATGAAGTTGTTTTTGAAAGGAAAGCGTTTCCCAGATGATGCAGCCTTGATTTCTGAAGTCACTTCGTGGTTGGAGGACCAACCTGGTGTGTTCTACAAAAACGGCCTCCAGAGCTGCATTAAACAATGGGAGAAATGCATAACTCTGGGTGGTTCCTATGTAGAGAAAGACTAATAACTGTGCTTAGTTTCGTTGCTCTACTGCTATGGGAAGTGGGTCAGGGGCATTACTTATTGCATGCCCCTCGTATCAGCCAAATCTGTGGCTGAAAACCAATCACATCGATTTTCCCAAATCTCAGTACCTTGCATATCAAATTTCGAGTCTGTATACTAAAAATTGACAGAGTTATTGCGTAGGGAAATGTACACACAGAGAGACACACAAACATACAGATACATAGACACGTTCACTTTTATAGATACACTAGCATTTCAGCCCGGCGTTGCCCGGGTGTTTTTCTGTGTATGTTGAGCAAAAAAGAAAAAGTGATAATAGGAAGGCAGGCTCGAACCCGTACCGCGAAGGAGGAAAGGAACGAGAAAAAAACTGACGTCTTTGCAGTTACGCACAATGCAAAACCTGAAGCGGCTAATGTTTAAATTAAGGCTAGACAATCTAAAGGAGAGGATGACTTTCAAAAATATCGGCGAAAAAAGCGACCCCCCTGTAGGAAAGTACCTAGGTGAAGGTGAAAATATTAATGCTTTTAGCCAATTTTTCGATATTTGTCGTATGAAATCTTTGATTACCCTTTATGTAAAATTTTAAATATTTAGACCAGAAATTGTCTGAGTAATTTGGTAGAGGCCGCAGAGGTCAAATTTTTAAAACTTTGACCACTACTATAACCCCTTAAAATGTTTTTGGGGGACTCAAATCAAGTTATCAAATTAGATTCATGTCCAAGGAACCTATATCTAAAATTTCAAGTGTTTAGACCCCAAATTGTCGGAGGAGTTTGGTAGAGTTCTCAAAAGTTAAATCGTTGTACTTTGACCTCTTAACAGCCAAATTTCTGTCCGAAAACGGATTACATAGATTTTCCCAAATCTCAGTACTTTGGATAGCAAATTTGAGTGTGTAGACTAAATATTGACAGAGATATTGCGTAGGGAAATGTACGCAGTCCGACAGACACACAGACGCGACACATAGACACACAGACACATAGACACACAGACACGTTCACTTTTATAAATATACTAGCATTTCAGCCCGGCGTGTATGTTGAGCAAAAAAAAAAAAAAGAAAAATTGTAGTAGGAAGGCAGGCTCGAACTCGTACCGCCAAGGAGGAAAAGATCGGGGGAAAAAACTTGACGTATACGCTGTTACGACCACCGCCAAACTGGAGTAATACTTTTCTAAAATTAAGGCTAGACAATCGAAAGATGAGGATGACTTTAAAAACTATAGGCGAAAAAAAAGCGACCCCCCCTGTAGAAAAGTGCCCAGTTTAATGTGAAGATATAAATGTTTATAGCCAATTTTTCGATATTTGTAGTATGAAAGGTCGAACTTCAAAACGATACTGATCTTGTAAAAATCCGTCGCCTCTGTCAAAAGTTTTAGGCAGACGTGCAAACATACATACATACATACATACATACATACATACATACATACATAATACATACATTTATATATTGGTAACTGCAAATTTTTGACCCAAACCGATTAAAAGGCTTGCTCTATCTTTGAATACCCTTTATGTAAAATTTCAAATGTTTAGACCAGACATTGTCTGAGTAATTTGGTAGAGACCGCGGAGATAAAAATTATTTAAAACTTTGACCCCTATTATGACCCCATAACATTATTTGTTTTGGGCTCAAATCAAGTTATTAAGTTAGATCCATGTCCAAGGAACCTATATATAAAATTTCAAGTGTTTAGACCCAAAATTGTCGGAGGAGATTGGTAGAGTTCTCAAAGGTTAAATCGTTGAACTTTGACACCTTAACAGCCAAATTTCTGGCCGAAAACGGATCCCAAAGATTTTCACACATCTCAGTACCCTGTATATCAAATTTCGAGTGTGTAGACTTAAAATTGAGAGTGTTATTGTGTAGGGAAATGTACACACACACACACACGCACACACACACACACACACACACACACACAGATACACAGATACACAGACACGTTCACTTTTATAGTTATATAGATAAATATATAAAAATCGATAAAGCATTAACTCTATAATTATATATACGAAATCTGCAAGAATTAAAATATTATATTTAAGCGTACTTTACGACCGGGCGTTCGTGCTAGCTTAGATAAATACTTTTGCAGTTTTAATAAAAAAGCTACAATAATATCAGAGCGTCTCCATTAACACTGAACATCTACAGAATGCCAACATCAATATTTTACATATGAATGTGCCCCTGTGGAATTTCCACATACCCCTCTCCCAGTATATATTTTATAATGATATTCGAAATCAAAGCTACAGCAAAGGGAGTTCACGCTCATATTCTTATCCAGGTTTTTGAGATTGGCCGTTTTAAAGCCAAATTTCGCGAATCTAGCCTTTTAAAAAGCAGTTTGGCCTTCAAAAATTGTATTTGGCCTTTTTCGAAGCATAACGTACGAACTAAGGAAGAAACAAGCAGAATATTAAATAGATTTGGACTATTAATATTAATTCACAAGGAGTACGCACACAGGTTATCAAAGTTTGAGTAACCAAAATAATTTCATATACTCTGCCTCTTTCGATTACCATTGCAAATGATTTTAAATTATCTTAACAGTCGCTTCCTATTAATTACTCGCTGACAATCAGAAAATAACTAGTGGCGTTCCTTGGAATCTGAGTGACAAAATGTATTCCCAGATTTCTAATACTCCCCATATATTTCGATAGCCGTTGCAAATCATTTTGCGTGATCGCAACAGCCGTTTAACATTGATTTCTAACTGGCAATTTATTTTTCTTAATTGGAATTCATTTTTGAGATGAGCATTAAATGTATTAATTTTTTTTATTTCGGACTATTATTCCCATCTTTATTAGTTGTGAGACGACAACAACTACGGATGGCAGCGATTGCTGAGAATGCAGGTAGGAGATTTGAAGTTCCTATCCGTCGCGGTTACCACCTGACGAAGGCCAGAGGAATAGTTGGCTGAAACGTCGTGAATAAACAACAACCAATAAAGATGAAAACAACAACTAATAAAGATGAGAATAATAGTCCGAAATAAAAATAAAATTAATGGCAATTTATTATTATTATTGTTTTTGTTGTTGTTGTTGTTGTTGTTCATTCACTAGGAGTTTTCACACAGGCCATCATCAAAGAATTCTCTTTGAGAACAACTTGTGTTCCCTGGAGTCTGAGTGACAACAAGCCTCCCCAGATTTCCAGTACTGTCCACCACTTTCGATACTATTTGCTTATTAATTTGATTTATCGCAACAACCGTTTACCATTGATTTCTCGTTGCTAGCAGCCATTGGTCTTCATTGGAATTTGAGTAGCAATAAACCTCCGCAATAAACCTTCCATTCCTCTTCGCACTCATCCAGTGGAGGTCTGGTTAGTACTTTCTCTCCTCGGTTTTTCTATCCTCCTTGACCTTTTGACTATTAGGTACGATGCCAGTCGCGCTGACGCCAGTTTTTTTTTGGGGGGGGGGTGAAAGGGTAAAAGAAAAAGGAAAAGGGGGAAAGAATAGGGAGGGGAAAGGAAAGAGGGAAAAGGAGGAGGGAGAGGGAGGTGTGGAATAAGCCTTCTACTCACTAGGAGTTCTCACACAAGCCATCATCCGTAATTACTAACTGACAATAACCTGTCGTATTCCCCTAGAGTCCCAGTGATAACAAGTCTTCTATGACTTCTAGTGCTCTCCATCTCTTTTGTTAAACATTACATATGACTCTGCGTTATAGCAACAGTCGCTTACCATTGATTTTTCGCTGGCAACGACTATTGGTCTTCACTAAATTTGAGTGGCAATAATCCTTCCTAAGGTGCCATTATTCTCCGCACACTTCTAGTTGAGGTCTAGATAGTGCTTAATCTTTTCGGTTGTTACATTATTATTATTGATATTATTATTTATTTATTTTTAGTGAAACTGATTCTCACTGAACCAAGTGTTAAAAGATTCTGGCAACACACAGTTGGCCGTTTGGTTAGGAGCCAAAGTTAGTATCTGTTTAGTATACTACACTTCATCTCTTCTGTTGGTGCTAGTCTATAACCCCCCCCCCCAAAAAAAAAAATAAAGAAAAATCTGTATGATGTATATAAAAAATATCGTAAACCAAAAATCACGTAAATTCATCAAGTAGTTTTATTTTCATCGAATCAATCAATTTTAAGCGATTAATAGGAATTCGTAGGCCCTTTTTCATATTAAAAATGGCGATCTAAAATCTCACAAAGTTTGAATTATCTCCCTTGTTCTACAAAATTGCGTCAAGAGATCGTTGATCGTCGTTTAGCTATGCAATTTGATTTTCTTATTTAAAAAATAAAGCTACTTGACCAATTTACGTGAGTTTTGGAATAAGGTATTTTCTCTCCGCGCGAGTACGTAAACCTTAAAAAATTTATTTTTTGATATTTTTTTCATGCGACTTGTCGAAAGTCTTCTGATATTTTTTTTCATAGACTTTCAATTCTTCTAGACTTATTTTTTTTCGTTACTTTTACGGTTGCTGTTTCTATTCCACTTCCGGTTGCTTCTTCATTTTAAATAGATTGTTTACCATATCTTTTGTTTATAAATTGTTAAATTACAGATTAGGTAAAGGAAGTTTGCTCCCCATGTTAAGAAGGGCTTTTCTAAGTAATAAGGTTAATACTTAGAAAAACAATTCCTTAATATGTAGAGAGGCAACCGGAAGTGAAATGGAAACAGTAATAGTAAAGATAACTGCAGATATTTATGTTTTTGTTTCAATCTAAATTGTCCCCCCTTTTTAGAGGTTGGGGTATGTTTTCATATTAAAAGCTGACCTTGTATGTAACTTTGCCCTCGTGATGAGACAACTAAATGGGGACTCTCGCTGATGTTTTCTGCAAGTGCAGCATGCATATAGCCAACGAAGAGTTCGAAATTAAAAGGTATTCTTCATAATAAATGTAAACGTGCATTAATTTGGATCAGGATTAACGAAAAATAAAAGCAAAGGAAAGATTCATTATTATTCTACTCACTTGCATAAGCCGATGTAATTCATCCAGATCGTCTTCCATTCCTTCCCGGACGAGGTAGGGGGTCGCCATTCTGTTGCGAATTCTAACTCAAAACCAGACACCACGATGACGACGACGGCGACGGCGACGACGACGACGACAAGCACTTCCGTTTAAATTTCACTTCGTTGCCCGGTAATTCTCGCTGCACTGAGGCAGTGCATCTAAAGTGTCTACCAGGATCGATGCACGGTATACAAACACGGCGCGCAGTAGCACTACCGAGGCAGGCAACCTTTCCTGATATTTCCTAGTCTTTTTTCTTTCTTCTTTTTCATTTAAAGTCTCCCTTGTCGTAAAAAGACGCCGTCGAGTGGTTTCAAAGAGCGCTGACGAGAAAAAAGATCAGCGCAAAGACGCAGAGCGAACATCATAAATATGGCATCAAGCGTACGCGACTCTGATTAAGCGAAGCGTACTGCTTCGGTTACCATTGCTGTTATTGTTGTTGTTGTTGTTGTTATTGCTGCTGCTTCTGCTACAACTGCTACCGCTGTTGCAACTGCTGCTGCTTTTAATCACAGCTTCCGTCATTTGCAAGCCGAGTAGATTATTCCTCTAAAGAGGAAGGTAAATGTCATTTATATCCGTGATAGACCGAAATAGCCATCCACAGGAAGCTGTTCTAGTGCATCACACACACACACACACACACACACACACACACACACACACACACACACACACACACAAATATATTTCTGTGGAAATATACTTCATTTCCTTATGATATATACTAATCCTTATTCAAGAAGCTAAATATAATTACAGAGCAATATAATTAATAAATAACAAAACTCTATATTCCAAAATCCATGATGTTGACCATCTTACAATTTATTCCTTTAATTCAGTTGACATTTACAATTCTCGACAGTATTGAATTCAAAATGGCGTACTATAAACATATCATAAGATATTTACAGTCATGTCAAAATGCACTTTATCTCCTTTTGACGGATTGATTGTTGCTATTTCTTCTGATGAGTTAGTGATATAATAATTAAGTGATTGATTTTGTGCTACGAAACAGATACTGCCATGAATTGTAAATGTCAATGAATTAAAAGAATAAGTTGTAAGATGGTCAACATCATGAACTTTGGAATATAGACTTTTGGCATTCATTCACTATATATATATATATATATATATATATATATATATATACTAGCATGGGTGCCCCGGCATTGCCCGGGTGTTTGGAGGTGTGTGTTGAACAAAAAAAAAAAGTGGTACTAGGAAGGCAGGTTCGCGAAGGACAAAAAGAACGTGAAAAAACGTGACGTCTTTGCTTATACGGACACCGCCAAACCGGAAGTGACATAGGTGTAAATTAAGGCTAGACAATCGAAAAGAGGGGCTGACTTTCGAAAATATCGGCGAAAAAAGCAACCCCTCCCCGTAGAAAAGTGCCCAGTTGAGGGTGAAGAAATTAATGTTTTTAGCTAATTTTTCGTTATTTGTCGTCTGTAGGGTCGAGCTTTCTGTCGCCTCTATCGAAAGTTTTAGGCAGACATGCAAACATACATACATAGATTTATATATTTGTAATTTTCAACCCAAACCGGTTAAAAAGCTTGCCCTGTCTCTAATTACCTTTTATGTAAAATTTCAAATGTTTGGACCAGAAATTGTCTTTAGTAATTTAGTAGAAACCGCAGAGGTCAATTTTTTTAAAACTTTGACCCCTGCTATGACCCCTTAATATTTATTGTTTTGGGCTTAAATCAAGTTACAGAGCAATATAATTAATAAATAACAAAACTCTATATTCCAAAATCCATGATGTTGACCATCTTACAATTTATTCCTTTAATTCAGTTGACATTTACAATTCTCGACAGTATTGAATTCAAAATGGCGTACTATAAACATATCATAAGATATTTACAGTCATGTCAAAATGCACTTTATCTCCTTTTGACGGATTGATTGTTGCTATTTCTTCTGATGAAGTTAGATCCATGTCCAAGGAACCTATATCTAAATTGTTTATACCCAAAATTAACGGAGGAGTTTGGTAGAGTTCTCAAAGGTCAAATCGTTGAACTTTGACACCTTAACAACCAAATTTCTGGCCGAAAGCCGATTACAAAGATTTTCCGAAATCTTCATACCCTGTATATCAAATTTAGAGTCTGTTGACTATATGATCTCATTACAACTGAACTTAATAATAAATATAAAAAAGCAACTGAAGAGGGTCTCTATAGGATTAAATTTGTGAGAAAATGAATATTTGGGATAAAATAGAAGTTTATACTCTACTTAATCGTCGGTTTTATTGAAGGGCCACAAACCGGAATTCAATAATAAAGCTAGTATTAGACTAATTGCATCGTGTGCATCTGACATAGGCAATCTCAGTAAAAAGATACTAGACAAAATTATACCAACCTTAAAATCCAAAATAAAACATAACCTCTCGATTTCTTCAGGTGAAGTGATAAAGTGGTTCGATGGGTCCCCAAAAAATCACAAAAAGTAAATTTATTATGTTTGACATAGATGCATGTTACCCTTCAATTTTCCCTATATTGTTCGAGAAAGCACAAATTATCTGAAGAGGAAACGGACGTGACCAAGTTGGAGAATGAAATGATAAAAATAGCTAGAAAACCTTAATCAAATATAACGGGTAGCTGTGGACAAGAAAAGATAGAGAGGGTCATTTTGACATCACAATGGATCTTGGATTCTGCACAGGTTACTGACTTGGTAAGCTTGTACTTACTAAAGGAGATAAACAGGAAAATGCCTTGTTCAAATTGGGAGGGGTATATAGGGATGATGCACTCCAGCAATCGTATTACTGAAAAAAATATATATAAGAAGTTTTTTTAATGATTAGAAATAACAGTAGACAGCAATTACAAAAAAGTAAACTTTCTTAATCTAAATGATAATACATATGAGCCGTATCACAAACTTAACCAAAAGTATTCTATATTGATTATCAATCGAATCATCCTAAGTGTATGAAGAAGGCACTTATCCCTAATATTTCTAAAAGAATATCTGAGCCTTCAAAGAATGAGAGTCGTTTTGATAAAAACAAAGAATATTACAATGAAGCTATTCTTAGATCGGAATACTATGGTAAAATAGAATGCACGGGGAGTGCAAACAGTAGTAGTAACAAACCTAACTGCACAATATCGTACAACATGGTAATGAGAGCAAGAAAGAAACCGAAGATTAATAAAGGATACATTAATAAGGTCAAAGGAATGAAAACAGAGATAGTAATAATAGCAGTGAAACAGGTAATTATGAGGTGGGTACTAGGAATAAGAGAAACAGACGCAAGAAACAGGTTTGGTTTAATCCGCCGTTTAGCGAGCATATTCAAAACAATATACCTAAGGAATTTTACAGAATAATTGATAAGAATTTCCTACCCGAGAATAGATTAAGCAAAATAATTAATAAGAACTCAGTAAAACTATCTTTTTCCACCTCCGCCAACTTAGCTAACACTATAATAAGCTGTAGCAACAGGAAAATAAGCAAAATAAGAGATAATAATGAGTCAGTATCGGATGAGCGTGTTTTAGAGAGAAAATGTAACTGCAGAATACCTGGTAATTGTCCGTTGGGTGGCAAATGCTTAACCTCAGAAATAGTGAAACAAATGTGAGATTAAGGCCGATAATATTAAGAAGAATATTGATATTATCTTGGAGTCACGGGATGCATCTTTAGGGAAAGATATAGAAACCATGTTATATCCTTCAAAAATGAACCGGAGATGGAAACTAATAGAGGCGTTAATGATAGAAGTAGGAATGGTACATGAATCAACATTAGAAATAAAAAGAGGAACACAACTGCATTAGGTGATTGGGTCAGGGAACTTCATAGAAACAAAAAAAGATTTTTAATTAAAAGTAGATAAGCGTAGTAAGTACAGACCTGGGAAATAAAAAAAAAGTTGCAATCTGTGCTTACTAGAAGCCTTCTACCTAGTGAATTCTAAAGAAGAAATATAAAATAAAAGGCTGGATGCTATACAGGGATGTCTTCATAGGAATAGATTTTTGCTATCACGACTTAAATATAGCTGAGAGAAAAAACATTCTGGAAAAATAAAGGTTCTTAAGTTAATATAGAGTTAAATAGCTAATAATGATGTAAATTAGATGTGATGACTGATTCAAATTTAGCAAGCAAATCTGGAATCTAATATTCTACACTAGAAACACATTCTTAGAAATAAAAACAATGGATTATTAGATAAGAAATTTAGATCTATAAAAAGGATTAACAAAGATTAGAAATATTGTTTCAAAACTGGGAACACAATTTTAGTCATATTGATGGTGAAATAGTTGATACCGTTTCTTGATCAATAAAATAGCTGAACAAAAATTAGAAATATGAATTAAAAAACAAACAAAAAAAAACAGCAAAAAATAATATTAGTAATTAAAGAATGGGGATCAATTGATACTGTTTTTAGATCAGTAAAACTTGAAAAATCCTAACTTTTTAAATAATACTCTTGTTCTGAACGATTAAATCCAAAAAAACCGAGGTGAACCCCCACTTTCATTGGAGTAAAAGTAGATGGAGCTAAAGATTAACTTTATTAATAGAATACTTATAAATGGGATACGTATTATTATTAGATGAGTATTTAAGAACTTAATTCCCGAATTGTTATTCTTGTATTAAAGTCACGCATAATCCCAGAAAATTATGATTGGATGGCAAACGTAGGTTAAATCTATGATAATAAAATCAGTAGCATGGTTAAGATATGCATAACAAACTTATATTTTGAATAGGTTAGCCTAGTTTTAATTGGATTTGTTTGATTAATAAATAAATCATAAATGCATATTAGGAATTTACCAAACCTAGAAGCCTGTATAAACATTAAAACATCGGACGGCTTGAGTTACTTCCCTTTCAACGTTTTGGATACATATTAGGTTTTTTGGTAACTTATAATTCAACTAAACCTTTAGAATTTCGAACGCACAGAGTTACCTCTCCGTCTACATCTAGAATGTCCGATAATCGTAAATCTTAATAGGTAGAAACGAAAGAAAATAAAAATTAAAAATTAAAAATAAAGTGAGATCTTCAATTTTAAATGAAGAATGAGAATGAATTAAGTATAAAATAATGTTAAACATTCTTTCCTTATTGAATAAGTTTTAAACAAAAATCACATAAATTAAATCACATAAATAGGTTAGCCGATATTTTTGTAAATAAACAAAGCAAATTCCAGATACGAAACTAACATAGAATCGCAACAATATAACTTAGTGGCACAATTTAGATTATAAAAAAAATAATTTAAATTAAATATGAGAAAAAATAATGTAAAAAATTCAATTAGAAAAAATAATTTAAAGTTCTTACCCTTGAAGCAGTATTTTCAACCCTGTACATTAAGTGGCTTCATGCTATATCTAGAGTGATTTCCATAATATATATATATATATATATATATATATATATATATATATATATATATATATATATATATATATATATTGTGTACAGAAAGTTGTTAGTTGAGACAGATCATTGGTACCGTCGGTTTCAAACCCGATAATAAGGCCCGTTTAAGGTATCCTTATCAAGCTCTCTTCAGCCAATATTCCTCTTTAGGATACCTTAAACGGGCCTTATTATCGGGCTTGAAACCGACGGTACCAATGATCTGTCTCAACTAACAACTTTCTGTACACAAAATATAAGTACGCTCTTAAAATTTGGATTTTCCTTTTAATTGAGCACTCTGCTGGAATTCTTTTTCCAAAAAAAACTAATCATATATATATCCACAGGCCGTCCTTATACAATTCATCAGCGTTATCGAACCAATCGAAATTCAAAATCAGGTTTATATATACAGTTGAGTCTTTGATAAAACAAAGGCGCGTTCGAAATTAATGTTTCTTTTTAGAACACAATTGAACCATGATACTTGAATTTTGCATTTTACATTTTAAGTCAAATAATTACTTATCTATAATTTTATAAAAATCAACCATAGATTTTCTACAGTGCAATATAGACTACAATGTATTATAGGCTAAGTCACTGCGGGAAGATATAGAAAGCTTCCCTCAGGTTCACTGCGAAATAAACGTAGAGATTTGATAATATAAATATAAATAAACGTATATATTTCATAATATAAATAAAAATAAACATATATTTCATAATATAACCATAAATAAACGTATAGTTCATAATATGAATATAAATAAACATATATATTTCATAATATAAATATGAATAAATATATTGATTTAATAATATGAATGTAAATAAACATATATATTTCATAATATAAATATAAATAAACATATATTTCATAACATAAAAAGAAATAAACATATATTTCATAATATAAATAAACATATATATTTCATAACATAAATATAAACAAACATAAAGACTTCATAATATAAATAAACACATATTTCATAATATAAATATAAATAAACAAAAATATTTAATCGTATAAATATAAATAAACATATATATTTCATAATATAATATAAATAAACATATAGATTTCATAATATAATAAAAATAAACATATATTTCATAAAACAAATATAATTAAACGTATTGATTTCATAATGTAAATATAAATAAACAAACATATTTAATAATATAAATATAAATGAACATATTAATTTAATTATATAAATATAGGTAAACATATACATTCCATAATATAAATATAAATCATCAGCTCGATTTAATAACATATATATAAATAAACACATTGATTTCATAATATAAATATAAATAAACATATATTTCATAATATAAATATAAATAAACACATATTTCATAATACAAATATAAATAAAGATATAGATTTAATAATATAAATATTAAAAACATATAGATTTAATAATATAAATATAAAAACATAGATTTCACAATATAAATATGAGTAAACATATATTTTATGATATAAATATAAATATACATGTAGATTTCATAATATAAATAGAAATAAAAATATATTTCATAATATAAACATAATAATATTGCACAATATAAATATAAATAAACATATATTCCATAATATAGATATGAATAAACATAAAGTTTTAATAATATAAATATAAATAAACAATTAGATATCATAATATAAACATGAATAAACATATATATTTCATAATATAATTATAAATAAACATAGATTTAATAATGTAAATATAAATAAACATATATTTCATAATATAAATATAAATAAACATATATGTCAGAATATATATATATATAAATAAACATACGCATTTAATAATATAAATATAAATAAAACATATTTCATAATATAAATATACATAAACATATATATGTCATAATATAAAGATAAATAAACATACATTTCATAATATAAACATAAATTACCCTATATATTTCATAAAATAAATATAAATAAACATATATTTCATAATATAGATATAAATTAACATATATATTTCATAATATAGATAAAATAAACATCATGTTTTCATAATATAAATATAAACAAACATATAGATTTCATAATATAAATATAAATAAACATATATGTCATAATAAAAATGTAAATAAACATATAGATTTCACAATATGAATATTAATAAGCATGTATTTCATAATATAAATATAATAAACATATATATGTCATAATAAAAATATAAATAAACGTAAAGATTTCATGATATAAATATGGACAAACATATATTCCCTAATATAAATATCAATAAACATATATATTTCTTAATATAAATAACAATAAACATGAATATTTCATGATATAAATATAAATAAGCATATAGATTTCATTATATAAACAGAAATAAAGATATAGATTTCATGATATAAATATGAATAAACATATAGATTTCATAATATAAATACAAATAAACATATATTTCATATTAAAAATATAAATAAACATATAGATTTCATAATATAAATACAAATAAACATATATTTCATATTAAAAATATAAATAAACATACAGATTTCAAAATATAAATATAAATGAGTATATGTATGTCACAAGAAAAATATAAATAAACGTATAGATTTTATAATATAAATATAAATAAACATAGATTTCAAAATATAAATATACATAAACAAATATATTTCATAATAGATCATATGGAATCACTGGAAGAATTCATAATGTTATTAAGTAATAGAAAAATCAAAGTTGTCCTCGACGGTTGTACATCCAAACAATATGACAGAAATGCGGGAGTACCTCAGGGGTCTATCCTTGGACCTCTATTATTCCTGATATTCATAAATGACCTCCCTGATAAAATTGTTTCGGAGATGGGTATATTTGCCGATGACACCACTCTCTATAACAGATATGAGGGGAAAACAAATGAACACATATCCAAGGAAATGTCAGAAACTCTAGAGGATGACCTCCAATCCGTAGTGGAATTTTGGACAAAAATGGTTGGTCACATTCAATGCTGCTAAGACTAAGCTTGTTTCCTTCAATAACTACAAGAAACCTTCTCTATCACCAATAGCAATGACCAAGAACACATTGCCTGAAAGTACTTCTTTTAAACTCCTCGGCCTAACGTTTACAGGGAATATGAACTGGAATAGATACATTGAGAGCATTGCCAAGGCTGCTGCAAGGAAGGTTGGCTCCCTCTACCGTGCTAGAAAACTACTTACGCCTGCCAGTATCCTATACCTCTATAAGGCCACCATTCGCCCATGTATGGAGTACTGTTGTCACATCTGGGCTAGTGCATCTGCTGCTTGTCTCTCGCTCCTGGACAGGGTTCAAAAGACAGTCGCCAACCTGATAGGTCCTGAACTGTCAACTAGGCTTCAGCCTCTGTCCCATCGACGAGATGTTGCATCCCTCTGCCTGTTCTAAAAATACTTTAGTGGTGAATGCTCTGACGAACTGCAAACACTTGTACCTCCCCGACGTAACTACTCCCGACAAACCCGACAAGCTACCAAGTCTCATCCCTTTACAGTAGAGATCCCTAGGTGCAAGAAAGCCTTTTACTCCAATAGTTTCTTCCCCAAAACTGCGGGTCTTTGGAACTCCCTTCCGGGATTCTGCTTTCCCAACTGCCATGATATGCAGAAGTTCAAGTGTAATGTTAACAAACATCTTTCTACTCATCTCCCTTCATAATACCCCGCTAATTAAGTTCCTAATAGTAGCCCCCTGCTTCAAAGTGGCACTGTGCCTTGTTTGAGGTGAAAATTGAATTTAAAAAAAAATTAAAAAAAAAACAAATATATAAATAAACGCATAGATTTCAAAATATAAATATTAATAAACATATAATTCATAGTATAAATATAAATAAACATATATATTTCATAATATGAATATAAATAAGCATATAGATTTCATAATATGAATATAAATAAGCATATAGATTTCATAATATGAATATAAATAAGCATATAGATTTCAAAATATAAATATTAACATACATTTCATAATATAAATAAACATATATTTCATAATATAAATAGGAATAAAGATATATTTCATAATATAAATATAAATAAACATATTGATTTCATAATATAAACATAAATAAACGTATATTTCATAATATAAATAAACATATATATATATTTCATAATATAAACATAAATAAACATATATTTCATAATATAAATATAAATAAAAATATATATTTCATAATATAAACATAAATAAACAGATAGATTTCATAATTTTAATATAAATAAACATATATTTCATAATATAAATATAAATAAACAGACATTTTATAATAATAATAATAATAATATAAATACACATATATATTTTATATAAATATAAATAAACATATATTTCATAATATAAATATAAATATACATAAATATTTCATAATATAAACATAAATAAACAGATAGATTTAATACAAATAAACATATATTTCATAATATATATAAACATATATTTAATTATATAAATATAAATAAACATATAGTACATAAACACATATTAATATATGTAAACTTTGAGTTTATATGTGGTTCAATTTTTATAAACTTCAGTGTTAAATTACCTCGTTTGGTAACATATAATTAGCTTACTGGCATTTCATCCGAAACCAGGCACAGTGCCAGTTGGACGAAAGAGGCTACTATTTGGGGTCAACCCCAAGGATACGACGTAGGGAGTTGAGCAACAAGAGGTCTGCTCACATTACGTGAATTTCTGCATATCAGTACAGTCAGGGCATCAGTTCGAGTAGAAGGTATCTTAGTATCTCTACTGTGTAGAGGTGGGATGTTGCTTCTTGTGGCGTAGTCAGGTGTTTATACGTCGAGGAGATACAAGTGCTTTGAGTTCATCGGAGCACATTCCATTAAAATGTTTGTAAAACAGGCACAGGAATGTAAAATTTCGGCGATGGGACAGAGGTTGGAGTTTGATTCATAGTGCGGGGTCCATTAGGTTGGAAACTCTTTTTGGACTCTGTCTAAAAGCGGAAGACTAGTGGCAGATGCACTAACCCAGATGTGGCAACAATACTCCATGCATGGGTGAATGGTGACTGTAGAGATATAGGATACTCTCTAGTGGGAGTAATTAACTAGCACGACAGAGAGAGAGAGAGAGAGAGAGAGAGAGAGAAAGAGAGAGAGAGAGAGAGAGACCACTTTCTTCGTAGCAACCTTGACAATGCCTTCAATGTATTTGTTCCAATTCATGTTGCCTGTGAATATTAAGTTGACGATTCATTAATCATGGCAATATTGCTATTACATTGCTGAAACGAAACTTCAGATGGCACATCCTCCGTAGATGTTCAGCGATGTTGTATGGATAAATTTAGGTCAGAAAGTATGCTCTACGGAACAGCTCTTGCTGTGACGATATTATTAGATCGAAAAGAAAGGGTTGATGTGAAACTTTGGTTTTATGAAAGAAAAAAAAAACAACTAGGAAAGTAATAATAAAATAATGAAAATAGAGAAAAGAATTATTTTTCTCAGCATGTGAATAGTAAATTTGGTAAACAGACATGTTGTAACTTGCATAAGTCACCTTAAGGTGAACAGACTGTGATGAATGACATTTTACCCAGAGTTTGGGAACACTGAAATAGATCATATTTAAGAGAAATGATAATGTGATGCAGTGATATGAGAGAATTATCCCTATTAGGTAACAGAGAGAGAGATAGAGCGAGAGAGCGAGAGCGAGAGAGAGAGAGAGAGAGGGAGGGAGGAGAGAGGGAGGGAGGGGGAGGGAGGGAGAGAGAGTTTGAACAGAAAGTGTCGGATTGCCTTCCTTATTTCGCGAGACAATATAATCAGCTGCATTTTGTAACTAAACGACTCATTTCATGTTTAAATATGACTAACGTGACCTGTGGAAATTCCAGAGCGAACTCTTGCATATTGAATACATTGATGTTGCTATTCTGTGAATGTTCACCATAAATGGAGACGCCCTGATATTATTGCAGCTCTTTTGTTAAAACTGCAAAAGTATTTATCTAAGCTAGCAGGGACACCCGCCGTAGCCCGATCCTAAAATACGCTTAAATATGTTTGTATATATAATTATAGAGTCGATTCGATTCCTATATATTATAAATTAGTGAATTGCAAAAAAAAAAAAAAAAATATCTATATGATTTGGGTGAACCAGCTTGAATCGAAACCGAAACCAAAACTTATGAAGAAAAAAAAATATATATATATATATATATTAACTTCCTTAAGCTATAATCGAAACCGAAACCAAAACTTATAAAGAATTTTTGATACAATTATTTATTACAAGAAATTGGAGGTCATAATGAAACGACAATGACTCGAAAGAAAAAAGATGTAAGCGTGGCACACAAAATAACACGCGCTATCGTATTAATATATAGATGATTGAACCAGCCCCCAAAACACTTAAACTAGAAAGTGAATTTAGAAAAGTTTTTTGTTCTTTCTTTACAGAAACGTAACAGTAATTTTCACCCAGAATAGAACTCTTTATTTGTCTTTAATTTATTTCTATACAGAGAACACCCGTAGGATTGTTAGAATAAACGTGGCCACATTAGTGGAACAACTCTGATGCCCTTGTATTTCATTAGCAATTATGCAAATAGAATATCAACTTTCTCCTACCGATCTAAAAAGTACGAAAATTGGCACGCAGAAAAACGTTGATGCGTTGGCCAGTAGATGAACCTGGATCGACTGCTTGGAAATAAACCATGCTAACCATTACACCACCGACGTTTTAATTTATTAAGGATGTACAGAATAAGGTTGAGTAAATTGAAAACGTTTGCAAAATGTCCAATAAACCATGTTTTCAAGATCTGAAAAAAAATCTGTTTTAAAGAATTGTTTTCGTACAACGTTTACCTTGTATTTTTTAACCAGCAAGCATCTTGAACATTTACCTTCTCTGACTGATGCAAAACTTCCGAAAGATCACACGAAGAAAAACATTGAAGGCAACCATGCTAACCGTTAGACCACCGACGCCTTCACTGCTTACGGATTATGCCACACAATGACGTTGAGTTGATATTCTAACAAAATTTGAAAATATGTTACATGTCTGGTAATGAACAGTTGATCATAAAAGTGACACAACAATACTTAGCCCGACGTGGGGCTCGAACCCACGACTCCGAGATTAATAGTCTTGTGCTCTACCGACTTCAGAAAAAAAACTTTTTTAAAGAATTGTTTTCGTACAACGTTTACCTTGTATTTTTAGTCGCGTGCAAGCGACTCTATAAGTCATTCCGTCGATCCCTCGGTCGATCGGTCGGTATGACGGTCTGTCCGAAATACTTTTGGTCTCGGCCTTTTGGTCAAGATCAAAGTGTAGTATCCATTTTTACTACATGCTGTACTTATGTTTGTAACTTTGTGATATAAAGTGGGGAATTACTTTTCTGTAATAATTTAATGTAAAATGATCACCTACTTTACAACCAGTCAGTCTCAAAGACATTCAAGTCTTTCTCCAGATCATTCCAGTTGTTTTTGAAGGATTCCATTCATTTTCTAAGCATTCAAGTAATCCTTAAGGTCATTCAATTCATCCTTAATTTCATTAAAGTCATTCTCAATCATTAACTTTTTATTTATTTTAATCATTTCAGTCCATTTTTCGGTCATTTTAGTTTATCTTTAAGAATTTCATGTCAATCCTACATTCACACATTCATTTATTACACGACAGCACGCGACTAATGGCTACCGGCCTTGTTTAACCAGCATGCATCTAGAACATTTACGTTCTCTGACTGATGCAAAACTTACGAAAGATCACACGAAGAAAAACATTAAACCGTCGGCTGGGAGTCGAACCCGGATCGACTGCTTGGAAGGCAACCATTACACCACCGGCGCTTTCATTGCTTACGGATTATGCCACACAATGACGTTGATTAGATATTCAAATAAAATTTGAAAATGTTTTGCATGTCTGCTAATGAACAGTGAATCATAAAAGTGACACAACAATACTAAGCCCGACGACTCTGAGATTAAGTCTCGTGCTCTACCGACTGACCTAGTCGGGCATTTGCGAATTTTGCTGCAACTGAAATAAAAAATTAAACATCATGTTCTGTGTCGGTTTTGATAACTTCGTCGTCCAACCACGATCTCAGAAAAATAAAAGCTGTTTTAAAGAATTGTTTTCGTACAACGTTTACCTTGTATTTTTTAACCAGCATGCATCTAGAACATGTTTTTCTTAAACTAATGCAAAACTTACGAAAGATCACACAAAGAAATACATTGATGCGTTGGCCGGGAGTCGAACCGTTACACCACCGACGCTGTCATTGCTTACGGACACACAATTTTTATTTTTTTTTAATTTTTATTACATTTTCACCCCAAAAAAGGCACATTGCCACCTTGTTGTAGGGGGCTACTATCAGAGACATAGTTATCAGGGGTACTGTGTAATGAGCCTGGACGCAAGCTGTCAGTTCACGTTACACTTGCATTTCTGCATGTCAGTACAGTTGGGGGAGGAGGGACCCGGAAGGGAATTCCAAAGTCTAGGTGTCCTGGGGAATAAACTACTGGAGTAGAAGTCTCTCTTACATCTAGGGATTTCTACTGTGTAGGGGTGGGATTTAGCTGCTTGTTGGGTTTGCCGCGGGTATTTACGTTGAGGGAACACAAGTGCTTGCACTTCGTCAGAGCATTCACCGTTAAAATACTTGTAGAACAAGCAAAGGGGTGCAACATTTCGTCGATTAAGTTTAGATGACAGTTCAGGACCTATCAGATTGGCGACCCTCTTTTGAACCTTATCTAGGAACGAGAGACTAGTGGCAGATGCAGCAGTCCAAATATGACAACAATACTCCATACATGGGCGAATGGTGACCTTATAGAGGTACAGGATACTTTCGGTGTTAGTAGCTTTCTAGCACGTTAGAGAGAACCTACCTTCTTCGCAGCGGTCCTGGCAATACTCTCAATGTAATTGTTCCAACTTATGTTTCCTGTGAGCGTTAGGCCAAGGAGTTTAAAAGATGTACTTTCAGATAAAGAGTTATTGGCCATTGCTATTGGTGGTAGAGAGGTTTCTTGTAATTATTGAAGGTATCGAATTTAGTCTTGGCAGCATTGAATGTGACCATCCATTTATGTCCCCATTCCACTACAGATCGGAGGTCATCCTCTAGTGTTTCTGCTATTTCTTTAGATATGTGTTCCTTTGTTTTCCTGTCGAGTCTGTTATAGAGTGTGGTGTCGTCAGCATATATACCCATCTCAACAACAATTTTGTCAGGGAGGTCATTTATGAATATTAGGAATAACAGAGGTCGAAGGATAGACCCCTGAGGCACTCCCGCATTTATATCATATTGTTTAGATGTATGACCATCGAGGACAACCTGGATTTTTCTCTTATCTAAGGATTTAATTATGTTATGTATTTCTCCAGTGATACCATATGATCTGATTTTCTTGAGAAGACCTTCGTGCCATACCCTGTCAAAAGCCTTGGATATATCTAGAGCTACCGCTCTACCCTTCTCCTCTTTGTCCAGTGACTGGTATATACGTTCCGAAATTACAGTTAGGATGTCTGCTGTGGAACCGGCTAGCCTAAATCTATATTGTTGGTCAGTCAGAAGTTTAGCATCTGTAAGGTGATGGACTAGAGCTTGGTTAATTATGGTCTCAAATATTTTGGCGAAAGTGGGAGGAGGCTAATGGGGTGGTAATTTAATGGGCCAATTCTTTCGCCAGAATTCTTGAAAATTGATACCACAGAAGCAGTTTTCCAGCAGGCAGGAAAGCAAGATCAATTAAGGCATTTGTTTTAAAGTTCGGAGAGAACTGGAGCTACTTCGGCGGAACACTTTTTAATAACATAGCCGGGATGAGATCAGGCCCACATGCTTGTGCAGTGTCAAAATTTCTTATGATAGCATGCACCTGAGAAGGGGAGATTTTCAGATCGTCTAGTGTGGCATCTGTCCACAAACGAAAGTCAGGAATGGGGTGGTTGGCCGGGTCCAGTGGGGAGTTGAAGACAAACCGACTGTTAGCCTTCTCAGTTGCAGAATAAACAATCTCATGATTGTTGGATAGTGGGGGATTTGTTGATTGCCCATTATTTACTACACTGTTGTAGATTTTCCAGAAGTCACGGGTTCCTAATTTCTGTGCTTCGAAGCGTTTTTTAGTGGTTTCAGTAAATTCTCTCTTAGCTGTCGCTATTTCTTTCTTACATTTACTTCTGGCTTCTATATACTTCTGCCTGTTTGAACTGTACTCATGTCGGTTAAATTTATGGTACGCATGCTGCCTTTGCGCTATTGCAGCTGCACAAGTAGAAGTAAACCATTGGTGAGAGTGGGGCTTGCTATAAAATTTGCGGGTGGAAACATGTGCTTAACTTGCCGTTTTGAACCATTCAGTGGCCTCATTTGCGCACTGTTCAGCAGGAAGTGAAAAGATATTTTGCCATGGGCCGTCCCTGATGAGATCCCTGATGGCTTCCCAGTCAGCCTTTTTATAATATCTTGTTGCTTTGAGCAGTGGCTCTTCAGTTTTTGATCTAAAGTTTAGGGCTATTTCAACCATTACAACTGCATGATCGGCGTTCCCAAGTGGACTGTGGATATTAGTTACACAGTCATCGGGAGCTGTGGTCAGAAACAGACCTACAAGTGATGCGTGTTATTCATGCTGGTCTGGGAAACGGGTTGGAAACGTAACTATCTGTGATAGGGAATGAGATATAGAGAAGTTATGTGTTGTGGTACAAGCTGCGTCCGTGTAAGTAGAAAATCCAAGCCAGTTGTTGTGCTGGACATTGAAGTCACCAAATACATGCACTTATGCGCTGGTGTCGAGGGAAAGTGCTGTATCTATGCTGTCAGAGACTTTGTTCATTAGGGCACAGTTCTGGGTCAAGGGAGAGCGGTAGAGAAAATAAAAGTAGCGAATGTTATGTTGCATGTTAAGTCTAAAGCCCATAAAGGCCTGATCGCCCAATTCGAGTTTAGTTTCTCTAGTCAAGGGGAGGGTGTTTCGAATATATACCCCAAGCCTGTGCATATGTCTGTCAGAGTCCTTACGGCAGAATGGGAGATATCCAGGCATGTTAAAGTAGTTAGAGAGGATAGAGGAGTGTAGGTTAGTCTCCCTTAGTGCTAAGATATCAGGGTTGCTTGAAAGGAGAAATGATAAAAAATCGTTTAAATTAATTCTAAGCTCACAGATATCCGTAAATGTAAGCCTCAACGGGACAATGACATTGTTCAAATAAAATTTAAACATAATGGTAATGAACAGTGAACCATGAAAATGTTACAACAATACCAAGTCAGCAGTGCGGCTCGAACCCAAGACTCCGAGATTAAGAGTCTCGTGCTCTACATGCTGAGCTAGTGGGGCATTAGCGATTTCCGCCAATAATAACTGAACATGTTAAAAAGTTAAACATCATGTATTGTGTCGGTTTATAATTCGTTCTCCAACCACGATATCAGAAAAAAATCTGTTTTAAAGATATGTTGTCGTAGAACGTTTACCTTGTATTTTTAACCAGCATGCATCTTGAACATTTACCTACCCTGATTAATGCAAAACTTCCGAAAGATCACACGAAGAAAAACATTGATGCGTCGGCCGAGAATGGAACCCGGATCGACTGCTTGGAAGGAAACCATGCTAACCGTTAATCCAACGACACTTTCGTTACTTCCGACTATGCCAAAAAATGGCGTTGACTTGATATTAACACAAAATGTTGAAATATGTAACGTGTCTGGTAATGAACAGTGAATAATAAAAGTGACACAACAATACTTAGCCCAACGTGGGGCACGCATCCACAACTCCGAGATTAAGAGTCTCGTGCTCTACCGACTGAGCTAGCCGGGCATTAGCGATATTTCTAAGAAGGAAAACAACTGAACATCTACAACAGTCATTAGTCATTTTGCCGTAAGCATAACAACGGGAAATCTAAGAAAGTTAAAAATCATATACTGTGTTGGTTTTATTACTCGTTGTCCAACCACGATTTCAGAAAAAAAATCTGTTCCAAAGAATTGTTTTCGAACAACGTTTACCAAGTATTTTTAAACACTCATACATCTTGGACATTTATCTTTCTGACTGATGCACAACACCTTAAAGATCACACGAAGAAAAACATTGGGACACCAGCCGGAAGTCGAACCCGGATCGTCTGCTGGAAAGGCAACCACGCTAACCGTTTCACCACCGACGCTTTTAATGCTTAGGACTATGCCAAGCAATGACGTAGAGTTGATATTCTAACAAAACTTGAAAATATGTTACATGTCTGGTAATGAACAGTGAATCATAAAAGTGACGCAAAATTAATTAGCCCGACGTGGGGCTCGAACCCACGACTCCGAGATAAAGAGTCTCGTGTTCAACCGCCTGAGCTAGCCGGGCAGAAACGACATTTGCAGTAAGGAAAAACAATTAACAAATAAAATACATCTGTTTGAAAGAATTGTTTTCGTACAACGTTTACCTTGTATATTTTAAAACAGAATGAATCATTTAACTTCTCTGACTGATGCAAAATATTCGAAAGATCAGATGAAGAAAAACATTGATGCGGCGGCCGGGAGTCGAACCCGGATCGACTGCTTGGAAGCAACGATTCTAACCGTGATACCACCGACGCTTTCGTTGTTTAAGGACTATGCCACACAATGACGTTGAGTTGATACTTTAAAAAAACCTGAACATATGTTACATGTCTGGGAAGTAACAGTTAAGCATAACAGTGACACAAAAATAATTAGCCCGAGGTGGGCTCCGAATACACGACTACGAGATTAAGAGTCTCGTTCTCTACCAACTGAGTTAGCCGGGCTTTAGCGATATTTCTCAGAAGGAAAACAACTAAACATCTAAAACAGTTAAACATATAGTACTTTCTCGGTTTTATAATTCGTTGTTCAACCACGATTTCAGAAAAACAATCTGTTTGCACCACGATACAAAACATTGATGCGTCGGCCGGGAATCGAACCCGGATCGACTGCTTGGAAGGCAACCATGCTAACCGTTACACCACCGACGCTTTCGTTGCTTACGGACTATTCCAAACAATGACGTTGAGTTGATATTCTAAGAACACATGCAAAGTTGCTACATTTCTTGTAATGAACAGTAAATCATAAAAGCGACAAAACAACAATTAGCCCGACGTGGGGCTCGAACCAACGACTCCGAAATTCAGAGAGTCGTGCTCTACCGACTGAGCTAGAAAGCATTAGCGATATTTCCGGAAGGAAAACAACTGAGAGTCATAAAAAGTTAAACATCAAGTACTTTGTCGGTTTTATAATTCGTTGGCGAAACACGATTTCAGAATACAAATCTGTTTGAAAGAATTGTTTTCGTACAACGTTTACCTTGTGTTTTTCACCAGCATGCCCCTTGAACATTTACCTTCTCTGACTGATGCAAAACATTATAACGATACCAAGATGAAAAACATTGATGCGTCGGCCGGGAATCGAACCCGGATCGACTGCTTGGAAGGCAACCATGCTGAGCTTTTCACCACCGACGCTTTCATTGCTTACGGACTATTCAACACAATGACGTTGAGTTGATATTCTAACAAAACTTGAAAATATTTTACATGTCTGGTAATGAACAGTTAATCAAAAAAGTGACACAACAATACTTAGCCCGACGTGGGGCTCGAACCCACGACTCCGAGATTAAGGGTCTCGTGCTCTACCGACTGAGCTAGCCAAGCATTAGCGATATTTACGGAAGGAAGACGACTGAAACTCTTAAAAAGTTAAACATCAAGTACTTCGTCGGTTTTATAATTCGTTGTCGAAACACGATTTCAGAATACAAATCTGTTTGAAAGAATTGTTTTCGTACAACGTTTACCTTGTGTTTTTTAACCAGCATGCATCTTGAACATTTACCTCCTCTGACTGATGCAAAACATTCGAGAGATACCACATGTAAAAACACTGATAAATCGGCCGGTAATCGAACCCGGATCTACTGCTTGGAAGGCAACCATGCTAACCGTTACACCACCGACGCTTTCGTTGCTTACGGACTATTCCACACAATGACGTTGAGTTGATATTCTAACAAAACTTAAAAATATGATACATGTCTTTCAATGAACAGTTAATAATAAAAGTGACACAACAATACTTAGCCCGACGTGGGGCTCGAACTCCGAGATTAAGCGAGTCGTGCTCTACCGACTGAGTTAGCCGGGCATTAGCGGTATTTCCGGAAGGAAAACAACTGAGACTCTTAAACAGTGAAACATCAAGTACTCTGTCGGTTTTATAATTCCTTGTCGAAATACGATTTCAGAATACTTCTCTGACTGATGCAAAACATTCGAAAGATACCAAGATGAAAAACATTGTAGCGTCGGCCGAGTATCGAACCGGATCGACTGCTTGGAAGGCAACCATGCTAACCGTTACACCACCGAGGCTTTCGTTGCTTACGGATTATTCCACACAATGACGTTGAGTTGATATTCTAAAAAAACTTGAAAATATTTTACATGTCTGGTAATGAACAGTTAATCATAAAAGTGACACAACAATACTTAGCCCGACGTGGGACTCGAACCCACGACTCCGAGATTAAGAGCGTCGTGCTCTACCGACGTAGCTAGCCGGGCATTACCGATATTTCCGGAAGGAAATAAAAAAGGCTCGAAGACATGACTCGCAGATAAAGTGTCTCGTGCTCTACCGACTTAGCTAGCGGGGACTTAGCGATATTTACGGAAGGAAAAAAACTGAAACTCTTAAAAAGTTAAACATCAAGTACCTTCTCAGTTTTATAATTCGTTGTCGAAACACGATTTCAGAATAAAAATCTGTTTGAAAGAATTGTTTTCGTACAACGTTTACCTTGTGTTTTTAACCAGCATGCATCTTGAACATTTACCTTCTCTGACCGATGCAAAACATTCGAAAGATACCACGATTAAAAAAATTGTCGCGTCGGCCGGGAATAGAACCCGGACCGACAGATTGGAAGGCAACCATGCTAACCGTTACACCACCGACGCTTACGTTGCTTACGGACTATTCCACACAATGACGTTGAGTTGATATTCTAACAAAACTTTAAAATATGTTACCTGTCTTTCAATGAACAGTTAATCATAAAAGTGACACAACAATACTTAGCCAAACGTAGGGCTCGAACCCACGACTCCGAGATAAAGAGTCTCGTGCTCTACCGACTGAGCTAGTCGGGCATTAGCGATATTTATGGAAGGATAAAAACTGGAACTCTTTAAAGTTAAGCATCAAGTGCTTTGTCGGTTTTATAATTCGTTGTCGAAACACGATGTCAGAATACAAGTCTGTTTGAAAGAATTGTTTTCGTACAACGTTTACCTTGTGTTTTGTAACCAGCATGCATCTTGAACATTTACCTTTTCTGCCTGATGCAAAAGATTCGAAAGATACCACGATGAAAAACATTGATGCGTCGCCCATTAATCGAACACGGATCGACTACTTGGAAGGCAACCATGCTAACCGTTACACCACCGACGCTTTCGTTGCTTACGGACTCTTCCACACAATGACGTTGAGTTGATATTCTTACAAAACTTCAAACTATGTTACATGTCTGGTAATGAAGAGTTAATCATAAAAGTGACACAACAATACTTAGCCCGACGTGGGGCTCGAACCCACGACTCCGAGATTAAGAGTCTCGTGCTCTACCGACTGAGCTAGTCGGGCATTAGCGATATTTCCGGAAGGAAAAAAAAACAGAAACTCTTAAACAGTTAAACATCAAGTACTTTGCCCCTTTTATAATTCGTTGTCGAAACACGATTTCAGAATAAAAATCTGTTTAAAAGAATTGTTTTCGTACAACGTTTACCTTGTGTTTTTAACCAGCATGCATCTTGAACACGCTTTCGTTGCTTACGGACTATTCCACACAATGACGTTGAGTTGATATTCTAACAAAACTTGAAAATATTTTACATGTCTGGTGATGAACAGTTAATCATAAAAGTGACACAACAATACTTAGCCCGACGTGGGACTCGAACCCACGACTCCGAGATTAAGAGCGTCGTGCTCTACCGACGTAGCTAGCCGGGCATTACCGATATTTCCGGAAGGAAATAAAAAAGACACTCTTAAAAAGTGAAACATCAAGTACTTTGGCCGTTTTATAATTGGTTGTCGAAACACGATTTCAGAATAAAAATCTGTTTGAAAGAATTGTTTTCGTACAACGTTTACCTTGTGTTTTTTAACCAGCATGCATCTTGAACATTTACCTTCTCTGACTGATGCAAAATGATGTTACCTGTCTTTCAATGAACAGTTAATCATAAAAGTGACACAACAATACTTAGCCAAACGTAGGGCTCGAACCCACGACTCCGAGATAAAGAGTCTCGTGCTCTACCGACTGAGCTAGTCGGGCATTACCGATATTTATGGAAGGAACAACAATGAAACTCTTAAAAAAATACACACCAAGTACTTTGTCCGTTTTGTAATTCGTTGTCGAAACACGATTTCAGAATAAAAATCTGTTTGAAAGAATTGTTTTCGTACAACGTTTACCTTGTGTTTTTTAACCAGCATGAATCTTGAACATTTACCTTCTCTGACTGATGCAAAACATTATAACGATACCAAGATGAAAAACATTGATGCGTCGGCCGCGAATCGAACACGGATCGACTGCTTGGAAGACAACCATGCTAACCGTTACACTACCGACGCTTTCGTTGCTTACGGACTATTCCACACAATGACGTTGAGTTGATATTCTAACAAAACTTGAAAATATTTTACATGTCTGGTAATGAACAGTTAATCATAAAAGTGACACAACAATACTTAGCCCGACGTGGGGCTCGAACCCACGACTCCGAGATTAAGAGTCTCGTGCTCTACCGACTGAGCTAGTCGGGCATTAGCGATATTTCCGGAAGGAAAAAAACAGAAACTCTTAAAAAGTTAAACATCAAGTACTTTGCCCCTTTTATAATTCGTTGTCGAAACACGATTTCAGAATAAAAATCTGTTTAAAAGAATTGTTTTCGTTCAACGTTTACCTTGTGTTTTTAACCAGCATGCATCTTGAACATTTACCTTCTCTGAGTGATGCAAAACATTCGAATGATACCACGATGAGAACCATTGAAGCCTTCGCCGGGAATCGAACCCGGATCGACTGCTTGGAAGGCAACCATGCTACCCGTTACACCACCGACGCTTTCGTTGCTTACGGACTATTCCACACAATGACGTTGAGTTGATATTCTAACAAAACTTGAAAATATTTTACATGTCTGGTAATGAACAGTTAATCATAAAAGTGACACAACAATACTTAGCCCGACGTGGGGCTCGAACCCACGACTCCGAGATTAAGAGCTTTCTGCTCTACCGACTGAGTTAGCCGGGCATTAGCGATATTTACGGAAGGAAAAAACTGAAACTCTTAAAAAGTTAAACATCAAGTACTTCGTCCGTTTTATAATTCGTTGTCAAAACATGTCTGGTAATGAACAGTTAACCATAAAAGTGACACAACAATACTTAGCCCGACGTGGGGATCGAACCCACGACTCTGAGATTAAGAGTCTCGGGCTCTACCGACTGAGGTAGCCGGGCATAAGCGATATTTACGGAAGGTAAAAAACTGAAACTCTTTAAATGTTAAACATCAAGTACTTTGTCCGTTTTATAATTCGTTGTCGAAACACGATTTCAGAATAAAAATCTGTTTGAAAGAATTGTTTTCGTACAACGTTTACCTTGTGTTTTTAACCAGCATGCATCTTGAACATTTACCTTCTCTGACTGATGCAAAACATTATAACGATACCACGATGAAAAACATTGATGCGTCGGACGGGAATCGAACCCGGATCGACTGCTTGGAAGGCAACCATGCTAACCGTTACACCACCGACGCTTTCGTTGCTTACGGACTATTCCACAACATGACGTTGAGTTGATATTCTAACAAAACTTGAAAATATTTTACATGTCTGGTAATGAACAGTTAATCATAAAAGTGACACAACAATACTTAGCCCGACGTGGGACTCGAACCCACGACTCCGAAATGAACAGTCTCGTGCTCTACCGACTGAGCTAGCCGGGCATAAGCGAAATTCGTGAAGGAAAAAAAAAACAGCAACTCTTAAAAAGTTAAACATCAAGTACTTTGTCCGTTTTATAATTCGTTGTCGAAACACGATTTCAGAATAAAAATCTGTTTGAAAGAATTGTTTTCGTACAACGTTTACATTGTGTTTTTTAACCAGCATACATCTTGAACATTTACCTTCTCTGACTGATGCAAAACATTCGAAAGATACCACGATGAACACCATTGATTCCTTCGCCGGAAATCGAACCTGGATCGACTACTTGGAAGGCAACCATGCTAACCGTTACACCACCGACGCTTTCGTTGATTACGGACTATTCCACACAATGACGATGAGTTGATATTCTAACAAAACTTGAAAATATTTTACATGTCGGGTAATGAACAGTTAATCATAAAAGTGACACAACAATACTTAGCCGACGTGGGGCTCGAACCCAGGACACAGAGATTAGGAGTCTCGTGCTCTACCGACTGAGCTAGCCGGGCATTAGCGATATTTACGGAAGGTAAAAAACTGAAACTCTTAAAAAGTTAAACATCAAGTACTTTGTCCGTTTTATAATTCTTTGTCGAAACACGATTTCAGAATAAAAATCTGTTTGAAAGAATTGTTTTCGTACAACGTTTACCTTGTGTTTTTTAACCAGCATGCATCTTGATCATTTACCTTCTCTGACTGATGCAAAACATTATAACGATACGAAAAATTGATGCGTCGGCTCGGAATCGACCAGCGATCGACTGCTTGGAAGGCAACCATTCCAACCATTACACCACCAACGCTTTCGTTGCTTACGGACTATTCCACACAATGACGTTGAGTAGATATTCAAACAAAACTTGAAAATATTTACATGTCTCTTAATCATAAAAGTGACACAACAATACTTAGCCCGACGTGGGGCTCGAACCCACGACTCCGAGATTAAGAGTCTCGTGGTCTACCGACTGCGCTACCCGGGTATTAGCGATATTTTCGGAAGGAAACACAAGCAGAAACTCTTAAAAAGTGAAACATCAAGTACTTTGTCCGTTTTATAATTCGTTGTCGAAATACGATTTCAGAATAAAAATCTGTTTGAAAGAATTGTTTTCGTACAACGTTTACCTTGTGTTTTTTAACCAGCATGCATCTTGAACATTTACCTTCTCTGACTGATGCAAAACATTCGAAAGATACCACGATGAAAAACATTGATACCTCGGCCGGGAATCGAACCCGGTGCGACTGCTTTGAAGGCAACCATGCTAACCGTTACACCACCGACGCTTTCGTTTCTTACGAACTATTCAACACAATGACGTTGAGTTGATATTCTAACAAAACTTGAAAATATTTTACATGTCTGGTAATGAACAGTTAATCATAAAAGTGACACAACAATACTTAGCCCGACGTGGGACTCGAACCCACGACTCCGAGATTAAGAGCCTCGTGCTCTACCGACTGAGCTAGCCGGGCATTACCGATATCTCCGGAAGGAAAAAAAAAAAGACACTCTTAAAAAGTTAAACATCAAGTACTTTGGCCGTTTTATAATTGGTTGTCGAAACACGATTTCAGAATAAAAATCTGTTTGAAAGAATTGTTTTCGTACAACGTTTACCTTGTGTTTTTTAACCAGCATGCATCTTGAACATTTACCTTCTCTGACTGATGCAAAACATTATATCGATACAACGATGAAAAACATTGATTCGTCGGCCGGGAATCACACCCGGATCGACTGCTTGGAAGGCAACCATGCTAACCGTTACACCACCGACGCTTTTGTTGCTTACGGACTATTCCACACAATGATGTTGAGTTGATATTCTAACAAAACTTGAAAATATTTTACATGTCTGGTAATGAACAGTTAATCATAAAAGTGACACAACAATACTTAGCCCGACGTAGAGCTGGAACCCACGACTCCGAGATTAAGAGTCTCGTGCTCTACCGACTGAGCTAGCCGGGCATTAGCGCTATTTGCGGAAGGTAAAAAACTGAAATTCTTAAAAGGTTAAACATCAAGTACTTTGTCCGTTTCATAATTCGTTGTCGAAATACGATTTCAGAATAAAAATCTGTTTGAAAGAATTGTTTTCGTACAACGTTTACCTTGTGTTTTTTAACCAGCATGCATCTTGAACATTTACCTTCTCTGACTGATGCAAAAAATTATAACGATACGCAACATTGATTCGTCTGCCGGCATCGAACACGGATCGACTGCTTGGAAGGCAACCATGCTAACCGTTACACCACCGACGCTTTTGTTGCTTACGGACTATTCCACACAATGACGATGAGTTGATATTCTAACAAAACTTGAAAATATTTTACATGTCGGGTAATTAACAGTTAATCATAAAAGTGACACAACAATACTTAGCCGACGTGGGGCTCGAACCCAGGACACAGAGATTAAGAGTCTCGTGCTCTACCGACTGAGCTAGCCGGGCATTAGCGATATTTACGGAAGGTAAAAAACTGAAACTCTTAAAAAGTTAAACATCAAGTACTTTGTCCGTTTTATAATTCTTTGTCGAAACACGATTTCAGAATAAAAATCTGTTTGAAAGAATTGTTTTCGTACAACGTTTACCTTGTGTTTTTTAACTAGCATGCATCTTGATCATTTACCTTCTCTGACTGATGCAAAACATTATAACGATACGAAAAATTGATGCGTCGGCTCGGAATCGACCAGCGATCGACTGCTTGGAAGGCAACCATTCCAACCATTACACCACCGACGCTTTCGTTGCTTACGGACTATTCCACACAATGACGTTGAGTTGATATTCAACCAAAACTTGAAAATATTTACATGTCTCTTAATCATAAAAGTGACACAACAATACTTAGCCCGACGTGGGGCTCGAACCCACGACTCCGAGATTAAGAGTCTCGTGGTCTACCGACTGCGCTACCCGGGTATTAGCGATATTTCCGGAAGGAAAAACAAGCAGAAACTCTTAAAAAGTGAAACATCAAGTACTTTGTCCGTTTTATAATTCGTTGTCGAAACACGATTTCAGAAGAAAAATCTGTTTGAAAGAATTGTTTTCGGACAACGTTTACCTGGTGTTTTTTAACCAGCATGCATCTTGAACATTTACCTTCTCTGACTGATGCAAAACATCATACCGATACAACGATGAAAAACATTGATGCGTCGGCCGGGAATCGAACCCGGATCGACTGCTTGGAATGCAACTATGCTAACCGTTACACCACCGACGCTTTCGTTGCTTGCGGACTATTCCACACAATGACGTTGAGTGTATATTCTAACAAAACTTGAAAATATTTTACATGTCTGGTAATGAACAGTTAATCATAAAAGTGACACAACAATACTTAACCCGACGTGGGGCTCGAACCCACGACTCCGAAATAAAGAGTCTCCTGCTCTACCGACTGAGCTAGCCGGGCATAAGCGAAATTTCCGGAAGGTAAAAAAAGCAGCAACTCTTAAAATGGTAAACATCAAGTACTTTGTCCGTTTTATAATTCGTTGTCGAAATACGATTTCAGAATAAAAATCTGTTTGAAAGAATTGTTTTCGTACAACGTTTACCTTGTGTTTTTTAACTAGCATGCATCTTGAACATTTACCTTCTCTGACTGATGCAAAACATTCGAAAGATACCACGATGAAAAACATTGATAACTCGGCCGGGAATCGAACCCGGAGCGACTGCTTTGAAGGCAACCATGCTAACCGTTACACCACCGACGCTTTCGTTTCTTACGAACTATTAAACACAATGACGTTGAGTTGATATTCTAACAAAACTTGAAAATATTTTACATGTCTGGTAATGAACAGTTAATCATAAAAGTGACACAACAATACTTAGCCCGACGTGGGGCTCGAACCCACGACTCCGAGATTAAGAGTCTCGTGCTCTACCGACTGAGCTAGCCGGGCATTAGCGCTATTTGCGGAAGGTAAAAAACTGAAATTCTTAAAAGGTTAAACATCAAGTACTTTGTCCGTTTCATAATTCGTTGTCGAAATACGATTTCAGAATAAAAATCTGTTTGAAAGAATTGTTTTCGTACAACGTTTACCTTGTGTTTTTTAACCAGCATGCATCTTGAACATTTACCTTCTCTGACTGATGCAAAAAATTATAACGATACGCATCATTGATTCGTCGGCCGGCATCGACCCCGGATCGACTGCTTGGAAGGCAACCATGCTAACCGTTACACCACCGACGCTTTCGTTGCTTACGGACTATTCCAAACAATGACGTTGAGTTGATATTCTAACAAAACTTGAAAATAATTTACATGTCTGGTAATGAACTGATAATCACAAAAGTGACACAACAATACTTAGCCCGACGTGGGGCTCGAACCCACGACTCCGAGATAAGGAGTCTCGTGCTCTACCGACTGAGCTAGCCGGGCATTAGCGCTATTTACGGAAGGTAAAAAACTGAAATTCTTAAAAGGTTAAACATCAAGTACTTTGTCCGTTTCATAATTCGTTGTCGAAATACGATTTCAGAATAAAAATCTGTTTGAAAGAATTGTTTTCGTACAACGTTTACCTTGTGTTTTTTAACCAGCATGCATCTTGAACATTTACCTTCTCTGACTGATGCAAAACATTATAACGATACGCAACATTGATTCGTCGGCCGGCATCGACCCCGGATCGACTGCTTGGAAGGCAACCATGCTAACCGTTACACCACCGACGCTTTCGTTGCTTACGGACTATTCCACACAATGACGTTGAGTTGATATTCTAACAAAACTTGAAAATATTTTACATGTCTGGTAATGAACTGATAATCACAAAAGTGACACAACAATACTTAGCCCGACGTGGGGCTCGAACCCACGACTCCGAGATAAGGAGTCTCGTGCTCTACCGACTGAGCTAGCCGGGCATTAGCGCTATTTGCGGAAGGTAAAAAACTGAAATTCTTAAAAGGTTAAACATCAAGTACTTTGTCCGTTTCATAATTCGTTGTCGAAATACGATTTCAGAATAAAAATCTGTTTGAAAGAATTGTTTTCGTACAACGTTTACCTTGTGTTTTTTAACCAGCATGCATCTTGAACATTTACCTTCTCTGACTGATGCAAAAAGTTATAACGATACGCAACTTTGATTCGTCGGCCGGCATCGAACACGGATCGACTGCTTGGAAGACGACAATGCTAACCGTTACACCACCGACGCTTTCGTTGCTTACGGACTATTCCACACAATGTCGTTGAGTTGATATTCTAACAAAACTTGAAAATATTTTACATGTCTGGTAATGAACAGTTAATCATAAAAGTGACACAACAATACTAAGCCCGACGTGGGACTCGAACCCACGACTCCGAGATTAAGAGCCTCGTGCTCTACCGACTGAGCTAGCCGGGCATTACCGATATCTCCGGAAGGAAAAAAAAAAGACACTCTTAAAAAGTGAAACATCAAGTACTTTGGCCGTTTTATAATTTGTTGTCGAAACACGATTTCAGAATAAAAATCTGTTTGAAAGAATTGTTTTCGTACAACGTTGACCTTGTGTTTTTTAACCAGCATGCATCTTGAACATTTACCTTCTCTGACAGATGCAAAACATTATATCGATACAACGATGAAAAACATTGATGCGTCGGCCGGGAATCACACGCGGATCGACTGCTTGGAAGGCAGCCATGCTAACCGTTACACCACCGACGCTTTTGTTGCTTACGGACTATTCCACACAATGATGTTGAGTTGATATTCTAACAAAACTTGAAAATATTTTACATGTCTGGTAATGAACAGTTAATCATAAAAGTGACACAACAATACTTAGCCCGACATGGGGCTCGAACCCACGACTCCGAGATTAAGAGTCTCGTGCTCTACCGACTGAGCTAGCCGGGCATTAGCGATATTTACGGAAGGTAAAAAACTGAAACTCTTAAAAAGTTAAACATCAAGTACTTTGTCCGTTTTATAATGCGTTGTCGAAACACGATTTCAGAATAAAAATCTGTTTGAAAGAATTTTTTTTCGTACAACGTTTTCCTTGTGTTTTTTAACTAGCATGCATCTTGAACATTTACCTTCTCTGACTGATGCAAAACATTATAACGATACCACGATGAAAAACATTGATGCGTCGGCCGGGAATCGAACCCGGATCGACTGCTTGGAAGGCAACCATGCTAACCGTTACACCACCGACGCTTTCGTTGCTTACGGACTATTCCACACAATGACGTTGAGTTGATATTCTAAAAAAACTTGAAAATATTTTACATATCTGGTAATGAACAGTTAATCATAAAAGTGACACAACAATACTTAGCCCGACGTGGGGCTCGAACCCACGACTCCGAGATTAAGAGTCTCGTGCTCTACCGACTGAGCTAGCTGGGCATAAGCGATATTTACGGAAGGTAAAAAACTGAAACGCTTTAAAAGTTAAACATCAAGTACTTTGTCCGTTTTATAATGCGTTGTCGAAACACGATTTCAGAATAAAAATCTGTTTGAAAGAATTTTTTTTCGTACAACGTTTTCCTTGTGTTTTTTAACTAGCATGCATCTTGAACATTTACCTTCTCTGACTGATGCAAAACATTATAACGATACCACGATGAAAAACATTGATGCGTCGGCCGGGAATCGAACCCGGATCGACTGCTTGGAAGGCAACCATGCTAACCGTTACACCACCGACGCTTTCGTTGCTTACGGACTATTCCACAAAATGACGTTGAGTTGATATTCTAACAAAACTTGAAAATATTTTACATGTCTGGTAATGAACAGTTAATCATAAAAGTGACACAGCAATACTTAGCCGACGTGGGGCTCGAACCCACGACTCCGAGATTAAGAGTCTCGTGCTCTACCGACTGAGCTAGGCGGGCATTAGCGATATTTACAAAAGGTAAAAAACTGAAATCCCTTTAAAAGTTAAACATCAAGTACTTTGTCCGTTTTATAATTCGTTGTCGAAACACGATTTCAGAATAAAAATCTGTTTGAAAGAATTGTTTTCGTACAACGTTTACCTTGTGTTTTTTAACCAGCATGCATCTTGAACATTTACCTTCTCTGACTGATGCAAAACATTATAACGATACCACGATGAAAAACATTGATGCGTCGATCGGGAATCGAACCCGGATTGACTGCTTGGAAGGCAACCATGCTAACCGTTACACCACCGACGCTTTCGTTGCTTACGGACTATTCCACAAAATGACGTTGAGTTGATATTCTAACAAAACTTGAAAATATTTTACATGTCTGGTAATGAACAGTTAATCATAAAAGTGACACAACAATACTTAGCCCGACGTGGGGCTCGAACCCACGACTCCGAGATTAAGAGTCTCGTGCTCTACCGACTGAGCTAGCCGGGTATTAGCGAGATATTTACGGAAGGTAAAAAACTGAAACTCTTAAAAAGTTAAACATCAAGTACTTTGTCCGTTTTATAATTCGTTGTCGAAACACGATTTCAGAATAAAAATCTGTTTGAAAGAATTGTTTTCGTACAACGTTTACCTTGTGTTTTTTAACCAGCATGCATCTTGAATATTTACCTTCTCTGACTGATGCAAAACATTATAACGATACCACGATGAAAAACATTGATGCGTCGGCCGGGAATCGAACCCAGATCGAGTGCTTAGAAGGCAACCATGCTAACCGTTACACCACCGACGCTTTCGTTGCTTACGGACTATTCCACACAATGACGTTGAGTTGATATTCTAACAAAACTTGCAAATATTTTACATGTCTGGTAATGAACAGTTAATCATAAAAGTGACACAACAATACTTAGCCCGACATGGGGCTCGAACCCACGACTCCGAGATTAAGAGTCTCGTGCTCTACCGACTGAGCTAGCCGGGCATCAGCGATATTTACGGAAGGTAAAAAACTGAAACTCTTAAAAAGTTAAACATCAAGTACTTTGTCCGTTTTAAAATTCGTTGTCGAAACACGATTCAGAATAAAAATCTGTTTGAAAGAATTGTTTTCGTACAACGTTTACCTTGTGTTTTTTAACTAGCATGCATCTTGAACATTTACCTTCTCTGACTGATGCAAAACATTATAACGATACCACGATGAAAAACATTGATGTTTCGGCCGGGAATCGAACCCGGATCGAGTGCTTGGAAGGCAACCATGCTAACCGTTACACCACCGACGCTTTCGTTGCTTACGGACTATTCCACACAATGACGTTGAGTTGATATTCTAACAAAACTTGAAAATATTTTACATGTCTGGTAATGAACAGTTAATCATAAAAGTGACACAACAATACTTAGCCCGACGTGGGGCTCGAACCCACGACTCCGAGATTAAGAGTCTCGTGCTCTACCGACTGAGCTAGCCGGGCATTAGCGATATTTACGGAAGGTAAAAAACTGAAATTCTTAAAAATGTAAACATCAAGTACTTTGTCCGTTTTATAATTCGTTGTCGAAACACGATTTCAGAATAAAAATCTGTTTGAAAGAATTGTTTTCGTACAACGTTTACCTTGTGTTTTTTAACCAGCATGCATCTTGAACATTTACCTTCTCTGACTGATGCAAAACATTATAACGATACCACGATGAAAAACATTGATGCGTCGACCGGGAATCGAACCCGGATCGACTGCTTGGAAGGCAACCATGCTAACCGTTACACCACCGACGCTTTCGTTGCTTACGGACTATTCCACACAATGACGTTGAGTGTATATTCTAACAAAACTTGAAAATATTTTACATGTCTGGTAATGAACAGTTAATCATAAAAGTTACACAACAATACTTAGCCCGACGTGGGGCTCGAACCCACGACTCCGAGATTAAGAGTCTCGTGCTCTACCGACTGAGCTAGCCGGGCATTAGCGAGATATTTACGGAAGGTAAAAAACTGAAACTCTTAAAAAGTTAAACATCAAGTACTTTGTCCGTTTTATAATTCGTTGTCGAAACACGATTTCAGAATAAAAATCTGTTTGAAAGAATTGTTTTCGTACAACGTTTACCTTGTGTTTTTTAACCAGCATGCATCTTGAATATTTACCTTCTCTGACTGATGCAAAACATTATAACGATACCACGATGAAAAACATTGATGCGTCGGCCGGGAATCGAACCCAGATCGAGTGCTTGGAAGGCAACCATGCTAACCGTTACACCACCGACGCTTTCGTTGCTTACGGACTATTCCACACAATGACGTTGAGTTGATATTCTAACAAAACTTGCAAATATTTTACATGTCTGGTAATGAACAGTTAATCATAAAAGTGACACAACAATACTTAGCCCGACATGGGGCTAAAACCCACGACTCCGAGATTAAGAGTCTCGTGCTCTACCGACTGAGCTAGCCGGGCATCAGCGATATTTACGGAAGGTAAAAAACTGAAACTCTTAAAAAGTTAAACATCAAGTACTTTGTCCGTTTTAAAATTCGTTGTCGAAACACGATTCAGAATAAAAATCTGTTTGAAAGAATTGTTTTCGTACAACGTTTACCTTGTGTTTTTTAACTAGCATGCATCTTGAACATTTACCTTCTCTGACTGATGCAAAACATTATAACGATACCACGATGAAAAACATTGATGTTTCGGCCGGGAATCGAACCCGGATCGAGTGCTTGGAAGGCAACCATGCTAACCGTTACACCACCGACGCTTTCGTTGCTTACGGACTATTCCAAACAATGACGTTGAGTTGATATTCTAACAAAACTTGAAAATATTTTACATGTCTGGTAATGAACAGTTAATCATAAAAGTGACACAACAATACTTAGCTACACGTAGGGCTCGAACCCACGACTCCGAGATTAAGAGTCTCATGCTCTACCGACTGAGCTAGCCGGGCATTAGCGATATTACATGAAAAAAAAAAAAAAAGAAACTCTTAAACAGTTAAACATCAAGTACTTTGTCCGTTTTATAATTCGTTGTCGAAAAACGATTTCAGAATAAAATCTGTTTGAAAGAATTGTTTTCGTACAACGTTTACCTTGTGTTTTTTAACCAGCATGCATCTTGAACATTTACCTTCTCTGACTGATGCAAAAACTTTATAACGATACCACGATGAAAAACATTGATGCGTCGGCCGGGAATCGAACCCGGATCCACTGCTTGGAAGGCAACCATGCTAACCGTTACACCACCGACGCTTTCGTTGCTTACGGACTATTCCACAACATGACGTTGAGTTGATATTCTAACAAAACTTGAAAATATTTTACATGTCTTGTAATGAACAGTTAATCATAAAAGTGGCACAACAATACTTAGCTACACGTAGGGCTCGAACCCACGACTCCGAGATTAAGAGTCTCATGCTCTCCCGACTGAGCTAGCCGGGCATTAGCGATATTACATGAAAAAAAAAAAAAGAAAGTCTTAAAATTTAAACATCAAGTACTTTGTCCGTTTTATAATTCGTTGTCGAAACACGATTTCAGAATAAAAATCTGTTTGAAAGAATTGTTTTCGTACAACGTTTACCTTGTGTTTTTTAACTAGCATGCATCTTGAACATTTACCTTCTCTGACTGATGCAAAACATTATAACGATACCACGATGAAAAACATTGATGCGTCGGCCGGGAATCGAACCCGGATCGACTGCTTGGAAGGCAACCATGCTAACCGTTACACCACCGACGCTTTCGTTGCTTACGGACTATTCCACAAAATGACGTTGAGTTGATATTCTAACAAAACTTGAAAATATTTTACATGTCTGGTAATGAACAGTTAATCATAAAAGTGACACAACAATACTTAGCCCGACGTGGGGCTCGAACCCATTACTCCGAGATTAAGAGTCTCGTGCTCTACCGACTGAGCTAGCCGGGCATTAGCGAGATATTTACCGAAGGTAAAAAACTGAAACTCTTGGAAAGTTTAACATCAAGTACTTTGTCCGTTTTATAATTCGTTGTCGAAACACGATTTCAGAATAAAAATCTGTTTGAAAGAATTGTTTTCGTACAACGTTTACCTTGTGTTTTTTAACCAGCATGCATCTTTAACATTTACCTTCTCTGACTGATGCAAAACATTATAACGATACCACAATGAAAAACATTGATGTTTCGGCCGGGAATCGAACCCGGATCGAGTGCTTGGAAGGAAACCATGCTAACCGTTACACCACCGACGCTTTCGTTGCTTACGGACTATTCCACACAATGACGTTGAGTTGATATTCTAACAAAACTTGAAAATATTTTACATGTCTGGTAATGAACAGTTAATCATAAAAGTGACACAACAATACTTAGCCCGACGTAGGGCTCGAACCCACGACTCCGAGATTAAGAGTCTCATGCTTTACCGACTGAGCTAGCCGGGCATTAGCGATATTACATGAAAAAAAAAAAAAAAGAAACTCTTAAAAAGTTAAACATCAAGTACTTTGTCCGTTTTATAATTCGTTGTCGAAAAACGATTTCAGAATAAAAATCTGTTTGAAAGAATTGTTTTCGTACAACGTTTACCTTGTGTTTTTTAACCAGCATGCATCTTGAACATTTACCTTCTCTGACTGATGCAAAAACTTTATAACGATACCACGATGAAAAACATTGATGCGTCGACCGGGAATCGAACCCGGATCGACTGCTTGGAAGGCAACCATGCTAACCGTTACACCACCGACGCTTTCGTTGCTTACGGACTATTCCACACAATGACGTTGAGTTGATATTCTAACAAAACTTGAAAATATTTTACATGTCTGGTAATGAACAGTTAATCATAAAAGTGACACAACAATACTTAGCCCGACGTGGGGCTCGAACCCACGACTCCGAGATTAAGAGTCTCGTGCTCTACCGACTGAGCTAGCCGGGCATTAGCGAGATATTTACGGAAGGTAAAAAACTGAAACTCTTAAAAAGTTAAACATCAAGTACTTTGTCCGTTTTAAAATTCGTTGTCGAAACACGATTCAGAATAAAAATCTGTTTGAAAGAATTGTTTTCGTACAACGTTTACCTTGTGTTTTTTAACTAGCATGCATCTTGAACATTTACCTTCTCTGACTGATGCAAAACATTATAACGATACCACGATGAAAAACATTGATGCGTCGGCCGGGAATCGAACCCGGATCGACTGCTTGGAAGGCAACCATGCTAACCGTTACACCACCGACGCTTTCGTTGCTTACGGACTATTCCACACAATGACGTTGAGTTGATATTCTAACAAAACTTGAAAATATTTTACATGTCTGGTAATGAACAGTTAATCATAAAAGTGACACAACAATACTTAGCCCGACGTAGGGCTCGAACCCACGACTCCGAGATTAAGAGTCTAATGCTATACCGACTGAGCTAGCCGGGCGTAAGCGATATTACATGAAAAAAAAAAAAAAGAAACTCTTAAAAATTTAAACATCAAGTACTTTGTCCGTTTTATAATTCGTTGTCGAAACACGATTTCAGAATAAAAATCTGTTTGAAAGAATTTTTTTTCGTACAACGTTTACCTTGTGTTTTTTAACCAGCATGCATCTGGAACATTTACCTTCTCTGACTGATGCAAAACATTATAACGATACCACGATGAAAAACATTGATGCGTCGGCCGGGAATCGAACCCGGATCGACTGCTTGGAAGGCAACCATGCTAACCGTTACACCACCGACGCTTTCGTTGCTTACGGACTATTCCACACAATGACGTTGAGTTGATATTCTAACAAAACTTGAAAATATTTTACATGTCTGGTAATGAACAGTTAATCATAAAAGTGACACAACAATACTAAGCCTGACGTGGGGCTCGAACCCACGACTCCGAGAATAAGAGTCTCGTGCTCTACCGACTGAGCTAGCCGGGCATTAGCGATATTTACAAAAGGTAAAAAACTGCATTCCTTTAAAAGTTAAACATCAAGTACTTTGTCCGTTTTATAATTCGTTGTCGAAACACGATTTCAGAATAAAAATCTGTTTGAAAGAATTGTTTTCGTACAACGTTTACCTTGTGTTTTTTTAACTAGCATGCATCTTGAACATTTACCTTCTCTGACTGATGCAAAACATTATAACGATACCACGATGAAAAACATTGATGCGTCGGCCGGGAATCGAACCCGGATCGACTGCTTGGAAGGCAACCATGCTAACCGTTACACCACCGACGCTTTCGTTGCTTACGGACTATTCCAAACAATGACGTTGAGTTGATATTCTAACAAAACTTGAAAATATTTTACATGTCTGGTAATGAACAGTTAATCATAAAAGTGACACAACAATACTAAGCCCGACGTAGGGCTCGAACCCACGACTCCGAGAATAAGAGTCTCGTGCTCTACCGACTGAGCTAGCCGGGCATAAGCGATATTTACGGAAGGTAAAAAACTTAAACTCTTTAAAAGTTAAACATCAAGTACTTTGTCCGTTTTATAATGCGTTGTCGAAACACGATTTCAGAATAAAAATCTGTTTGAAAGAATTGTTTTCGTACAACGTTTACCTTGTGTTTTTTAACTAGCATGCATCTTGAACATTTACCTTCTCTGACTGATGCAAAACATTATAACGATACCACGATGAATCGGCCGGGAATCGAACCCGGATCGACTGCTTGGAAGGCAACCATGCTAACCGTTACACCACCGACGCTTTCGTTGCTTACGGACTATTCCACACAATGACGTTGAGTTGATATTCTAACAAAACTTGAAAATATTTTACATGTCTGGTAATGAACAGTTAATCATAAAAGTGACACAACAATACTTAGCCCGACGTGGGGCTCGAACCCACGACTCCGAGATTAAGAGTCTCGTGCTCTACCGACTGAGCTAGCCGGGCATAAGCGAGATATTCACGGAAGGTAAAAAACTGAAATTCTTAAAAAGTTAAACATCAAGTACTTTGTCCGTTTTATAATTCGTTGTCGAAACACGATTTCAGAATAAAAATCTGCTTGAAAGAATTTTTTTTCGTACAACGTTTACCTTGTGTTTTTTAACCAGCATGCATCTTGAACATTTACCTTCTCTGACTGATGCAAAACATTATAACGATACCACGATGAAAAACATTGATGCGTCGGCCGGGAATCGAACCCGGATCGACTGCTTGGAAGGCAATCATGCTAACCGTTACACCACCGACGCTTTCGTTGCTTACGGACTATTCCACACAATGACGTTGAGTTGATATTCTAACAAAACTTGTAAATATTTTACATGTCTGGTAATGAACAGTTAATCATAAAAGTGACACAACAATACTTCGCCCGACGAGGGGCTCGAACCCACGACTCCGAGATTAAGAGTCTCGTGCTCTACCGACTGAGCTAGCCGGGCATAAGCGATATTTACGGAAGGTAAAAAACTGAAACTCTTTAAAAGTTAAACATCAAGTACTTTGTCCGTTTTATAATGCGTTGTCGAAACACGATTTCAGAATAAAAATCTGTTTGAAAGAATTGTTTTCGTACAACGTTTACCTTGTATTTTTTAACTAGCATGCATCTTGTAACATTTACCTTCTCTGACTGATGCAAAACATTATAACGATACCACGATGAAAAACATTGATGCGTCGGCCGGGAATCGAACCCGGATCGAGTGCTAGGAAGGCAACCATGCTAACCGTTACACCACCGACGCTTTCGTTGCTTACGGACTATTCCATAACATGACGTTGAGTTGATATTCTAACAAAACTTGAAAATATTTTACATGTCTGGTAATGAACAGTTAATCATAAAAGTGACACAACAATACTTAGCCCGACGTGGGGCTCGAACCCACGACTCCGAGATTAAGAGTCTCGTGCTCTACCGACTGAGCTAGCCGGGCATTAGCGAGATATTCACGGAAGGTAAAAAACTGAAACTCTTTAAAAGTTAAACATCAAGTACTTTGTCCGTTTTATAATTCGTTGTCGAAACACGATTTCAGAATAAAAATCTGCTTGAAAGAATTTTTTTTCGTACAACGTTTACCTTGTGTTTTTTAACCAGCATGCATCTTGAACATTTACCTTCTCTGACTGATGCAAAACATTATAACGATACCACGATGAAAAACATTGATGCGTCGGCCGGGAATCGAACGCGGATCGACTGCTTGGAAGGCAACCATGCTAACCGTTACACCACCGACGCTTTCGTTGCTTACGGACTATTCCACACAATGACGTTGAGTTGATATTCTAACAAAACTTGAAAATATTTTACATGTCTGGTAATGAACAGTTAATCATAAAAGTGACACAACAATACTTAGCCCGACGTGGGGCTCGAACCCACGACTCCGAGATTAAGAGTCTCGTGCTCTACCGACTGAGCTAGCCGGGCATTAGCGATAGTTGCGGAAGGTAAAAACTGAAATCCCTTTAAAAGTTAAACATCAAGTACTTTGTCCGTTTTATAATTCGTTGTCGAAACACGATTTCAGAATAAAAATCTGTTTGAAAGAATTGTTTTCGTACAACGTTTACCTTGTGTTTTTTAACCAGCATGCATCTTGAACATTTACCTTCTCTGACTGATGCAAAACATTATAACGATACCACGATGAAAAACATTGATGCGTCGGCCGGGAATCGAACCCGGATCGACTGCTTGGAAGGCAACCATGCTAACCGTTACACCACCGACGCTTTCGTTGCTTACGGACTATTCCAAACAATGACCTTGAGTTGATATTCTAACAAAACTTGAAAATATTTTACATGTCTGGTAATGAACAGTTAATCATAAAAGTGACACAACAATACCTAGCCCGACGTGGGCCTCGAACCCACGACTCCGAGATTAAGAGTCTCGTGCTCTACCGACTGAGCTAGCCGGGCATTAGCGATAGTTGCGGAAGGTAAAAAACTGAAATCCCTTTAAAAGTTAAACATCAAGTACTTTATCCGTTTTATAATTCGTTGTCGAAACACGATTTCAGAATAAAAATCTGTTTGAAAGAATTGTTTTCGTACAACGTTTACCTTGTGTTTTTTAACCAGCATGCATCTTGAACATTTACCTTCTCTGACTGATGCAAAACATTATAACGATACCACGATGAAAAACATTGATGCGTCGGCCGGGAATCGAACCCGGATCGACTGCTTGGAAGGCAACCATGCTAACCGTTACACCACCGACGCTTTCGTTGCTTACGGACTATTCCACACAATGACGTTGAGTTGATATTCTAACAAAACTTGAAAATATTTTACATGTCTGGTAATGAACAGTTAATCATAAAAGTGACACAACAATACTTAGCCCGACGTGGGCCTCGAACCCACGACTCCGAGATTAAGAGTCTCGTGCTCTACCGACTGAGCTAGCCGGGCATTAGCTATAGTTGCGGAAGGTAAAAAACTGACATCCCTTTAAAAGTTAAACATCAAGTACTTTGTCCGTTTTATCATTCGTTGTCGAAACACGATTTCAGAATAAAAATCTGTTTGAAAGAATTGTTTTCGTACAACGTTTACCTTGTGTTTTTTAACCAGCATGCATCTTGAACATTTACCTTCTCTGACTGATGCAAAACATTATAACGATACCACGATGAAAAACATTGATGCGTCGGCCGGGAATCGAACCCGGATCGACTGCTTGGAAGGCAACCATGCTAACCGTTACACCACCGACGCTTTCGTTGCTTACGGACTATTCCACACAATGACGTTGAGTTGATATTCTAACAAAACTTGAAAATATTTTACACGTCTGGTAATGAACAGTTAATCATAAAAGTGACACAACAATACTTAGCCCGACGGAGGGCTCGAACCCACGACACCCAGATTAAGAGTCTAATGCTCTACCGACTGAGCTAGCCGGGCATTAGCGATGGTTGCGGAAGGTAAAAAACTGAAATCCCTTTAAAAGTTAAACATCAAGTACTTTGTCCGTTGTATAATTCGTTGTCGAAACACGATTTCAGAATAAAAATCTGTTTTAAAGAATTGTTTTCGTACAACGTTTACCTTGTGTTTTTTAACCAGCATGCATCTTGAACATTTACCTTCTCTGACTGATGCAAAACATTATAACGATACCACGATGAAAAACATTGATGCGTCGGCCGGGAATCGAACCCGGATCGACTGCTTGGAAGGCAACCATGCTAACCGTTACACCACCGACGCTTTCGTTGCTTACGGACTATTCCACACAATGACGTTGAGTTGATATTCTAACAAAACTTGAAAATATTTTACATGTCTGGTAATGAACAGTTAATCATACAAGTGACACAACAATACTTAGCCCGACGTAGGGCTCGAACCCACGACACCCAGATTAAGAGTCTCATGCTCTACCGACTGAGCTAGCCGGGCATTAGCGATAGTTGCGGAAGGTAAAAAACTGAAATCCCTTTAAAAGTTAAACATCAAGTACTTTGTCCGTTTTATAATTCGTTGTCGAAACACGATTTCAGAATAAAAATCTGTTTGAAAGAATTGTTTTCGTACAACGTTTACCTTGTGTTTTTTAACCAGCATGCATCTTTAACATTTACCTTCTCTGACTGATGCAAAACATTATAACGATACCACGATGAAACACATTGATGCGTCGGTCGGGAATCGAACCCGGATCGCCTGCTTGGAAGGCAACCATGCTAACCGTTACACCACCGACGCTTTCGTTGCTTACGGACTATTCCACACAATGACGTTGAGTTGATATTCTAACAAAACTTGAAAATATTTTACATGTCTGGTAATGAACAGTTAATCATAAAAGTGACACAACAATACTTAGCCCGACGTGGGGCTCGAACCCACGACTCCGAGATTAAGAGTCTCGTGCTCTACCGACTGAGCTAGCCGGGCATTAGCGAGATATTCCCGGAAGGTAAAAAACTGAAACTCTTAAAAAGTTAAACATCAAGTACTTTGTCCGTTTTATAATTCGTTGTCGAAACACGATTTCAGAATAAAAATCTGCTTGAAAGAATTTTTTTTCGTACAACGTTTACCTTGTGTTTTTTAACCAGCATGCATCTTGAACATTTACCTTCTCTGACTGATGCAAAACATTATAACGATACCACGATGAAAAACATTGATGCGTCGGCCGGGAATCGAACGCGGATCGACTGCTTGGAAGGCAACCATGCTAACCATTACACCACCGACGCTTTCGTTGCTTACGGACTATTCCACACAATGACGTTGAGTTGATATTCTAACAAAACTTGAAAATATTTTACATGTCTGGTAATGAACAGTTAATCATAAAAGTGACACAACAATACTTAGCCCGACGTGGGGCTCGAACCCACGACTCCGAGATTAAGAGTCTCGTGCTCTACCGACTGAGCTAGCCGGGCATTAGCGATAGTTGCGGAAGGTAAAAAACTGAAATCCCTTTAAAAGTTAAACATCAAGTACTTTGTCCGTTTTATAATTCGTTGTCGAAACACGATTTCAGAATAAAAATCTGCTTGAAAGAATTTTTTTTCGTACAACGTTTACCTTGTGTTTTTTAACCAGCATGCATCTTGAACATTTACCTTCTCTGACTGATGCAAAACATTATAACGATACCACGATGAAAAACATTGATGCGTCAGCCGGGAATCGAACCCGGATCGACTGCTTGGAAGGCAACCATGCTAACCGTTACACCACCGACGCTTTCGTTGCTTACGGACTATTCCACACAATGACGTTGAGTTGATATTCTAACAAAACTTGAAAATATTTTACATGTCTGGTAATGAACAGTTAATCATAAAAGTGACACAACAATACTTAGCCCGACGTGGGGCTCGAACCCACGACTCCGAGATTAAGAGTCTTGTGCTCTACCGACTGAGCTAGCCGGGCATTAGCGATAGTTGCGGAAGGTAAAAAACTGAAATCCCTTTAAAAGTTAAACATCAAGTACTTTGTCCGTTTTATAATTCGTTGTCGAAACACGATTTCAGAATAAAAATCTGTTTGAAAGAATTGTTTTCGTACAACGTTTACCTTGTGTTTTTTAACCAGCATGCATCTTGAACATTTACCTTCTCTGACTGATGCAAAACATTATAACGATACCACGATGAAAAACATTGATTCGTCGGCCGGGAATCGAACCCGGATCGACTGCTTGGAAGGCAACCATGCTAACCGTTACACCACCGACGCTTTCGTTGCTTACGGACTATTCCACACAATGACGTTGAGTTGATATTCTAACAAAACTTGAAAATATTTTACATGTCTGGTAATGAACAGTTAATCATAAAAGTGACACAACAATACTTAGCCCGACGTGGGGCTCGAACCCACGACTCCGAGATTAAGAGTCTCGTGCTCTACCGACTGAGCTAGCCGGGCATTAGCGATAGTTGCGGAAGGTAAAAAACTGCAATCCCTTTAAAAGTTAAACATCAAGTACTTTGTCCGTTTTATAATTCGTTGTCGAAACACGATTTCAGAATAAAAATCTGTTTGAAAGAATTGTTTTCGTACAACGTTTACCTTGTGTTTTTTAACCAGCATGCATCTTGAACATTTACCTTCTCTGACTGATGCAAAACATTATAACGATACCACGATTAAAAACATTGATGCGTCGGCCGGGAATCGAACCCGGATCGACTGCTTGGAAGGCAACCATGCTAACCGTTACACCACCGACGCTTTCGTTGCTTACGGACTATTCCACACAATGACGTTGAGTTGATATTCTAACAAAACTTGAAAATATTTTACATGTCTGGTAATGAACAGTTAATCATACAAGTGACACAACAATACTTAGCCCGACGTAGGGCTCGAACCCACGACACCCAGATTAAGAGTCTCGTGCTCTACCGACTGAGCTAGCCGGGCATTAGCGATAGTTGCGGAAGGTAAAAAACTGAAATCCCTTTAAAAGTTAAACATCAAGTACTTTGTCCGTTTTATAATTCGTTGTCGAAACACGATTTCAGAATAAAAATCTGTTTGAAAGAATTGTTTTCGTACAACGTTTACCTTGTGTTTTTTAACCAGCATGCATCTTTAACATTTACCTTCTCTGACTGATGCAAAACATTATAACGATACCACGATGAAACACATTGATGCGTCGGTCGGGAATCGAACCCGGATCGACTGCTTGGAAGGCAACCATGCTAACCGTTACACCACCGACGCTTTCGTTGCTTACGGACTATTCCACACAATGACGTTGAGTTGATATTCTAACAAAACTTGAAAATATTTTACATGTCTGGTAATGAACAGTTAATCATAAAAGTGACACAACAATACTTAGCCCGACGTGGGGCTCGAACCCACGACTCCGAGATTAAGAGTCTCGTGCTCTACCGACTGAGCTAGCCGGGCATTAGCGAGATATTCCCGGAAGGTAAAAAACTGAAACTCTTAAAAAGTTAAACATCAAGTACTTTGTCCGTTTTATAATTCGTTGTCGAAACACGATTTCAGAATAAAAATCTGCTTGAAAGAATTTTTTTTCGTACAACGTTTACCTTGTGTTTTTTAACCAGCATGCATCTTGAACATTTACCTTCTCTGACTGATGCAAAACATTATAACGATACCACGATGAAAAACATTGATGCGTCGGCCGGGAATCGAACGCGGATCGACTGCTTGGAAGGCAACCATGCTAACCATTACACCACCGACGCTTTCGTTGCTTACGGACTATTCCACACAATGACGTTGAGTTGATATTCTAACAAAACTTGAAAATATTTTACATGTCTGGTAATGAACAGTTAATCATAAAAGTGACACAACAATACTTAGCCCGACGTGGGGCTCGAACCCACGACACCCAGATTAAGAGTCTCATGCTCTACCGACTGAGCTAGCCGGGCATTAGCGATAGTTGCGGACGGTAAAAAACTGAAATCCCTTTAAAAGTTAAACATCAAGTACTTTGTCCGTTTTATAATTCGTTGTCGAAACACGATTTCAGAATAAAAATCTGTTTGAAAGAATTGTTTTCGTACAACGTTTACCTTGTGTTTTTTAACCAGCATGCATCTTGAACATTTACCTTCTCTGACTGATGCAAAACATTATAACGATACCACGATGAAAAACATTGATGCGTCGGCCGGGAATCGAACCCGGGTCGACTGCTTGGAAGGCAACCATGCTAACCGTTACACCACCGACGCTTTCGTTGCTTACGGACTATTCCACACAATGACGTTGAGTTGATATTCTAACAAAACTTGAAAATATTTTACATGTCTGGTAATGAACAGTTAATCATAAAAGTGACACAACAATACTTAGCCCGACGTAGGGCTCGAAACCACGACACCCAGATTAAGAGTCTCATGCTCTACCGACTGAGCTAGCCGGGCATTAGCGATAGATGCGGAAGGTAAAAAACTGAAATCCCTTTAAAAGTTAAACATCAAGTACTTTGTCCGTTTTATAATTCGTTGTCGAAACACGATTTCAGAATAAAAATCTGTTTGAAAGAATTTTTTTCGTACAACGTTTACCTTGTGTTTTTTAACCAGCATGCATCTTGAACATTTACCTTCTCTGACTGATGCAAAACATTATAACGATACCACGATGAAAAACATTGATGCGTCGGCCGGGAATCGAACCCGGATCGACTGCTTGGAAGGCAACCATGCTAACCGTTACACCACCGACGCTTTCGTTGCTTACGGACTATTCCACACAATGACGGTGAGTTGATATTCTAACAAAACTTGAAAATATTTTACATGTCTGGTAATGAACAGTTAATCATAAAAGTGACACAACAATACTTAGCCCGACGTGGGGCTCGAACCCACGACGCCGAGATTAAGAGTCTCGTGCTCTACCGACTGAGCTGGCCGGGCATTAGCGATAGTTGCGGAAGGTAAAAAACTGAAATCCCTTTAAAAGTTAAACATCAAGTACTTTGTCCGTTTTATAATTCGTTGTCGAAACACGATTTCAGAATAAAAATCTGTTTGAAAGAATTGTTTTCGTACAACGTTTACCTTGTGTTTTTTAACCAGCATGCATCTTGAACATTTACCTTCTCTGACTGATGCAAAACATTATAACGATACCACGATGAAAAACATTGATTCGTCGGCCGGGAATCGAACCCGGATCGACTGCTTGGAAGGCAACCATGCTAACCGTTACACCACCGACGCTTTCGTTGCTTACGGACTATTCCACACAATGACGTTGAGTTGATATTCTAACAAAACTTGAAAATATTTTACATGTCTGGTAATGAACAGTTAATCATAAAAGTGACACAACAATACTTAGCCCGACGTGGGGCTCGAACCCACGACTCCGAGATTAAGAGTCTCGTGCTCTACCGACTGAGCTAGCCGGGCATTAGCGATAGTTGCGGAATATAAAAAACTGCAATCCCTTTAAAAGTTAAACATCAAGTACTTTGTCCGTTTTATAATTCGTTGTCGAAACACGATTTCAGAATAAAAATCTGTTTGAAAGAATTGTTTTCGTACAACGTTTACCTTGTGTTTTTTAACCAGCATGCATCTTGAACATTTACCTTCTCTGACTGATGCAAAACATTATAACGATACCACGATTAAAAACATTGATGCGTCGGCCGGGAATCGAACCCGGATCGACTGCTTGGAAGGCAACCATGCTAACCGTTACACCACCGACGCTTTCGTTGCTTACGGACTATTCCACACAATGACGTTGAGTTGATATTCTAACCAAACTTGAAAATATTTTACATGTCTGGTAATGAACAGTTAATCATAAAAGTGACACAACAATACTTAGCCCGACGTGGGGCTCGAACCCACGACTCCGAGATTAAGAGTCTCGTGCTCTACCGACTGAGCTAGCCGGGCATTAGCGATAGTTGCGGAAGGTAAAAAACTGCAATCCCTTTAAAAGTTAAACATCAAGTACTTTGTCCGTTTTATAATTCGTTGTCGAAACACGATTTCAGAATAAAAATCTGTTTGAAAGAATTGTTTTCGTACAACGTTTACCTTGTGTTTTTTAACCAGCATGCATCTTGAACATTTACCTTCTCTGACTGATGCAAAACATTATAACGATACCACGATTAAAAACATTGATGCGTCGGCCGGGAATTGAACCCGGATCGACTGCTTGGAAGGCAACCATGCTAACCGTTACACCACCGACGCTTTCGTTGCTTACGGACTATTCCACACAATGACGTTGAGTTGATATTCTAACAAAACTTGAAAATATTTTACATGTCTGGTAATGAACAGTTAATCATAAAAGTGACACAACAATACTTAGCCCGACGTAGGGCTCGAACCCACGACACCCAGATTAAGAGTCTCATGCTCTACCGACTGAGCTAGCCGGGCATTAGCGATAGTTGCGGAAGGTAAAAAACTGAAATCCGTTTAAAAGTTAAACATCAAGTACTTTGTCCGTTTTATAATTCGTTGTCGAAACACGATTTCAGAATAAAAATCTGTTTGAAAGAATTGTTTTCGTACAACGTTTACCTTGTGTTTTTTAACCAGCATGCATCTTGAACATTTACCTTCTCTGACTGATGCAAAACATTATAACGATACCACGATGAAAAACATTGATGCGTCGGCCGGGAATCGAACCCGGATCGACTGCTTGGAAGGCAACCATGCTAACCGTTACACCACCGACGCTTTCGTTGCTTACGGACTATTCCACACAATGACGTTGAGTTGATATTCTAACCAAACTTGAAAATATTTTACATGTCTGGTAATGAACAGTTAATCATAAAAGTGACACAACAATACTTAGCCCGACGTAGGGCTCGAACCCACGACACCCAAATTAAGAGTCTCATGCCCTACCGACTGAGCTAGCCGGGCATTAGCGATAGTTGCGGAAGGTAAAAAACTGAAATCCCTTTAAAAGTTAAACATCAAGTACTTTGTCCGTTTTATAATTCGTTGTCGAAACACGATTTCAGAATAAAAATCTGTTTTAAAGAATTGTTTTCGTACAACGTTTACCTTGTGTTTTTTAACCAGCATGCATCTTGAACATTTACCTTCTCTGACTGATGCAAAACATTATAACGATACCACGATGAAAAACATTGATGCGTCGGCCGGGAATCGAACCCGGATCGACTGCTTGGAAGGCAACCATGCTAACCGTTACACCACCGACGCTTTCGTTGCTTACGGACTATTCCACACAATGACGTTGAGTTGATATTCTAACAAAACTTGAAAATATTTTACATGTCTGGTAATGAACAGTTAATCATAAAAGTGACACAACAATACTTAGCCCGACGTAGGGCTCGAACCCACGACACCCAGATTAAGAGTCTCATGCTCTACCGACTGAGCTAGCCGGGCATTAGCGATAGTTGCGGAAGGTAAAAAACTGAAATCCCTTTAAAAGTTAAACATCAAGTACTTTGTCCGTTTTATAATTCGTTGTCGAAACACGATTTCAGAATAAAAATCTGTTTGAAAGAATTGTTTTCGTACAACGTTTACCTTGTGTTTTTTAACCAGCATGCATCTTGAACATTTACCTTCTCTGACTGATGCAAAACATTATAACGATACCACGATGAAAAACATTGATGCGTCGGCCGGGAATCGAACCCGGGTCGACTGCTTGGAAGGCAACCATGCTAACCGTTACACCACCGACGCTTTCGTTGCTTACGGACTATTCCACACAATGACGTTGAGTTGATATTCTAACAAAACTTGAAAATATTTTACATGTCTGGTAATGAACAGTTAATCATAAAAGTGACACAACAATACTTAGCCCGACGTAGGGCTCGAACCCACGACACCCAGATTAAGAGTCTCATGCTCTACCGACTGAGCTAGCCGGGCATTAGCGATAGATGCGGAAGGTAAAAAACTGAAATCCCTTTAAAAGTTAAACATCAAGTACTTTGTCCGTTTTATAATTCGTTGTCGAAACACTATTTCAGAATAAAAATCTGTTTGAAAGAATTGTTTTCGTACAACGTTTACCTTGTGTTTTTTAACCAGCATGCATCTTGAACATTTACCTTCTCTGACTGATGCAAAACATTATAACGATACCACGATGAAAAACATTGATTCGTCGGCCGGGAATCGAACCCGGATCGACTGCTTGGAAGGCAACCATGCTAACCGTTACACCACCGACGCTTTCGTTGCTTACGGACTATTCCACACAATGACGTTGAGTTGATATTCTAACAAAACTTGAAAATATTTTACATGTCTGGTAATGAACAGTTAATCATAAAAGTGACACAACAATACTTAGCCCGACGTGGGGCTCGAACCCACGACTCCGAGATTAAGAGTCTCGTGCTCTACCGACTGAGCTAGCCGGGCATTAGCGATAGTTGCGGAAGGTAAAAAACTGCAATCCCTTTAAAAGTTAAACATCAAGTACTTTGTCCGTTTTATAATTCGTTGTCGAAACACGATTTCAGAATAAAAATCTGTTTGAAAGAATTGTTTTCGTACAACGTTTACCTTGTGTTTTTTAACCAGCATGCATCTTGAACATTTACCTTCTCTGACTGATGCAAAACATTATAACGATACCACGATTAAAAACATTGATGCGTCGGCCGGGAATCGAACCCGGATCGACTGCTTGGAAGGCAACCATGCTAACCGTTACACCACCGACGCTTTCGTTGCTTACGGACTATTCCACACAATGACGTTGAGTTGATATTCTAACAAAACTTGAAAATATTTTACATGTCTGGTAATGAACAGATAATCATAAAAGTGACACAACAATACTTAGCCCGACGTAGGGCTCGAACCCACGACACCCAGATTAAGAGTCTCATGCTCTACCGACTGAGCTAGCCGGGCATTAGCGATAGTTGCGGAAGGTAAAAAACTGAAATCCCTTTAAAAGTTAAACATCAAGTACTTTGTCCGTTTTATAATTCGTTGTCGAAACACGATTTCAGAATAAAAATCTGTTTGAAAGAATTGTTTTCGTACAACGTTTACCTTGTGTTTTTTAACCAGCATGCATCTTGAACATTTACCTTCTCTGACTGATGCAAAACATTATAACGATACCACGATGAAAAACATTGATGCGTCGGCCGGGAATCGAACCCGGATCGACTGCTTGGAAGGCAACCATGCTAACCGTTACACCCCCGACGCTTTCGTTGCTTACGGACTATTCCACACAATGACGTTGAGTTGATATTCTAACCACACTTGAAAATATTTTACATGTCTGGTAATGAACAGTTAATCATAAAAGTGACACAACAATACTTAGCCCGACGTAGGGCTCGAACCCACGACACCCAAATTAAGAGTCTCATGCCCTACCGACTGAGCTAGCCGGGCATTACCGATAGTTGCGGAAGGTAAAAAACTGAAATCCCTTTAAAAGTTAAACATCAAGTACTTTGTCCGTTTTATAATTCGTTGTCGAAACACGATTTCAGAATAAAAATCTGTTTTAAAGAATTGTTTTCGTACAACGTTTACCTTGTGTTTTTTAACCAGCATGCATCTTGAACATTTACCTTCTCTGACTGATGCAAAACATTATAACGATACCACGATGAAAAACATTGATGCGTCGGCCGGGAATCGAACCCGGATCGACTGCTTGGAAGGCAACCATGCTAACCGTTACACCACCGACGCTTTCGTTGCTTACGGACTATTCCACACAATGACGTTGAGTTGATATTCTAACAAAACTTGAAAATATTTTACATGTCTGGTAATGAACAGTTAATCATAAAAGTGACACAACAATACTTAGCCCGACGTAGGGCTCGAACCCACGACACCCAGATTAAGAGTCTCATGCTCTACCGACTGAGCTAGCCGGGCTTAGCGATAGTTGCGGAAGGTAAAAAACTGAAATCCCTTTAAAAGTTAAACATCAAGTACTTTGTCCGTTTTATAATTCGTTGTCGAAACACGATTTCAGAATAAAAATCTGTTTGAAAGAATTGTTTTCGTACAACGTTTACCTTGTGTTTTTTAACCAGCATGCATCTTGAACATTTACCTTCTCTGACTGATGCAAAACATTATAACGATACCACGATGAAAAACATTGATGCGTCGGCCGGGAATCGAACCCGGGTCGACTGCTTGGAAGGCAACCATGCTAACCGTTACACCACCGACGCTTTCGTTGCATACGGACTATTCCACACAATGACGTTGAGTTGATATTCTAACAAAACTTGAAAATATTTTACATGTCTGGTAATGAACAGTTAATCATAAAAGTGACACAACAATACTTAGCCCGACGTAGGGCTCGAACCCACGACACCCAGATTAAGAGTCTCATGCTCTACCGACTGAGCTAGCCGGGCATTAGCGATAGATGCGGAAGGTAAAAAACTGAAATCTCTTTAAAAGTTAAACATCAAGTACTTTGTCCGTTTTATAATTCGTTGTCGAAACACGATTTCAGAATAAAAATCTGTTTGAAAGAATTGTTTTCGTACAACGTTTACCTTGTGTTTTTTAACCAGCATGCATCTTGAACATTTACCTTCTCTGACTGATTCAAAACATTATAACGATACCACGATGAAAAACATTTATACGTCGGCCGGGAATCGAACCCGGATCGACTGCTTGGAAGGCAACCATGCTAACCGTTACACCACCGACGCTTTCGTTGCTTACGGACTATTCCACACAATGACGTTGAGTTGATATTCTAACAAAACTTGAAAATATTTTACATGTCTGGTAATGAACAGTTAATCATAAAAGTGACACAACAATACTTAGCCCGACGTAGGGCTCGAACCCACGACACCCAGATTAAGAGTCTCATGCTCTACCGACTGAGCTAACCGGTCATTAGCGATATTACATGATAGAAAAAAAAAACAGAAACTCTTAAAAAGTTAAACATCAAGTACTTTGTCCGTTTTATAATTCGTTGTCGAAACACGATTTCAGAATAAAAATCTGTTTGAAAGAATTGTTTTCGTACAACGTTTACCTTGTGTTTTTTAACCAGCATGCATCTTGAACATTTACCTTCTCTGACTGATGCAAAACATTATAACGATACCACGATGAAAAACATTGATGCGTCGGCCGGGAATCGAACCCGGATCGACTGCTTGGAAGGCAACCATGCGAACCGTTACACCACCGACGCTTTCGTTGCTTACGGATTATTCCACACAATGACGTTGAGTTGATATTCTAACCAAACTTGAAAATATTTTACATGTCTGGTAATGAACAGTTAATCATAAAAGTGACACAACAATACTTAGCCCGACGTAGGGCTCGAACCCACGACACCCAGATTAAGAGTCTCATGCTCTACCGACTGAGCTAGCCGGGCATTAGCGATAGTTGCGGAAGGTAAAAAACTGAAATCCCTTTAAAAGTTAAACATCAATTACTTTGTCCGTTTTATAATTCGTTGTCGAAACACGATTTCAGAATAAAAATCTGCTTGAAAGAATTTTTTTTCGTACAACGTTTACCTTGTGTTTTTTAACCAGCATGCATCTTGAACATTTACCTTCTCTGACTGATGCAAAACATTATAACGATACCACGATGAAAAACATTGATGCGTCGGCCGGGAATCGAACGCGGATCGACTGCTTGGAAGGCAACCATGCTAACCGTTACACCACCGACGCTTTCGTTGCTTACGGACTATTCCACACAATGACGTTGAGTTGATATTCTAACAAAACTTGAAAATATTTTACATGTCTGGTAATGAACAGTTAATCATAAAAGTGACACAACAATACTTAGCCCGACGTGAGCTCGAACCCACGACTCCGAGATAAGGAGTCTCGTGCTCTACCGCCTGAGCTAGCCGGGCATTAGCGATAGTTGCGGAAGGTAAAAAACTGAAATCCCTTTAAAAGTTAAACATCAAGTACTTTGTCCGTTTTATAATTCGTTGTCGAAACACGATTTCAGAATAAAAATCTGTTTGAAAGAATTGTTTTCGTACAACGTTTACCTTGTGTTTTTTAACCAGCATGCATCTTGAACATTTACCTTCTCTGACTGATGCAAAACATTATAACGATACCACGATGAAAAACAGTGATGCGTCGGCCGGGAATCGAACCCGGATCGACTGCTTGGAAGGCAACCATGCTAACCGTTACACCACCGACGCTTTCGTTGCTTACGGATTATTCCACACAATGACGTTGAGTTGATATTCTAACAAAACTTGAAAATATTTTACATGTCTGGTAATGAACAGTTAATCATAAAAGTGACACAACAATACTTAGCCCGACGTAGGGCTCGAACCCACGACACCCAGATTAAGAGTCTCATGCTCTACCGACTGAGCTAGCCGGGAATTAGCGATAGTTGCGGAAGGTAAAAAACTGAAATCCCTTTAAAAGTTAAACATCAAGTACTTTGTCCGTTTTATAATTCGTTGTCGAAACACGATTTCAGAATAAAAATCTGTTTGAAAGAATTGTTTTCGTACAACGTTTACCTTGTGTTTTTTAACCAGCATGCATCTTGAACATTTACCTTCTCTGACTGATTCAAAACATTATAACGATACCACGATGAAAAACATTTATACGTCGGCCGGGAATCGAACCCGGATCGACTGCTTGGAAGGCAACCATGCTAACCGTTACACCACCGACGCTTTCGTTGCTTACGGACTATTCCACACAATGACGTTGAGTTGATATTCTAACCAAACTTGAAAATATTTTACATGTCTGGTAATGAACAGTTAATCATAAAAGTGACACAACAATACTTAGCCCGACGTGGGCCTCGAACCCACGACTCCGAGATTATGAATCTCGTGCTCTACTGACTGAGCTAGCCGGGCATTAGCGATATTTACAAAAGGTAAAAAACTGAAATCCCTTTAAAAGTTAAACATCAAGTACTTTGTCCGTTTTATAATTCGTTGTCGAAACACGATTTCAGAATAAAAATCTGTTTGAAAGAATTGTTTTCGTACAACGTTTACCTTGTGTTTTTTAACCAGCATGCATCTTGAACATTTACCTTCTCTGACTGATTCAAAACATTATAACGATACCACGATGAAAAACATTTATACGTCGGCCGGGAATCGAACCCGGATCGACTGCTTGGAAGGCAACCATGCTAACCGTTACACCACCGACGCTTTCGTTGCTTACGGACTATTCCACACAATGACGTTGAGTTGATATTCTAACAAAACTTGAAAATATTTTACATGTCTGGTAATGAACAGTTAATCATAAAAGTGACACAACAATACTTAGCCCGACGTAGGGCTCGAACCCACGACACCCAGATTAAGAGTCTCATGCTCTACCGACTGAGCTAACCGGTCATTAGCGATATTACATGATAGAAAAAAAAAACAGAAACTCTTAAAAAGTTAAACATCAAGTACTTTGTCCGTTTTATAATTCGTTGTCGAAACACGATTTCAGAATAAAAATCTGTTTGAAAGAATTGTTTTCGTACAACGTTTACCTTGTGTTTTTTAACCAGCATGGATCTTGAACATTTACCTTCTCTGACTGATGCAAAACATTATAACGATACCACTATGGAAAACATTGACGCGTGGCCGGGAATCGAACCCGGATCGACTTCTTGGAAGGCAACCATGCTAACCGTTACAACACCGACGCTTTCGTTGCTTACGGACTATTCCACACAATGACGTTGAGTTGATATTCTAACAAAACTTGAAAATATTTTACATGTCTGGTAATGAACAGTTAATCATAAAAGTGACACAACAATACTTAGCCCGACGTGGGCGTCGAACCCACGACTCCGAGATTAAGATACTCGTGCTCTACCGACTGAGCTAGCCGGGCATTAGCGATATTTACAAAAGGTAAAAAACTGAAATCCCTTTAAAAGTTAAACATCAAGTACTTTGTCCGTTTTATAATTCGTTGTCGAAACACGATTTCAGAATAAAAATCTGTTTGAAAGAATTGTGTTCGTACAACGTTTACCTTGTGTTTTTTAACTAGCATGCATCTTGAACATTTACCTTCTCTGACTGATGCAAAACATTATAACGATACCACGATGAAAAACATTGATGCGTCGGCCGGGAATCGAACTCGGTTCGAGTGCTTGGAAGGCAACCATGCTAACCGTTACACCACCGACGCTTTCGTTGCTTACGGACTATTCCACACAATGACGTTGAGTTGATATTCTAACAAAACTTGAAAATATTTTACATGTCTGGTAATGAACAGTTAATCATAAAAGTGACACAACAATACTTAGCCCAACGTGGGGCTCGAACCCACGACTCCGAGATTAAGAGTCTCGTGCTTTACCGACTGAGCTAGCCGGGCATTAGCGAGATATTTACGGAAGGTAAAAAACTGAAACTCTTAAAAAGTTAAACATCAAGTACTTTGTCCGTTTTATAATTCGTTGTCGAAACACGATTTCAGAATAAAAATCTGTTTGAAAGAATTGTTTTCGTACAACGTTTACCTTGTGTTTTTTAACCAGCATGCATCTTGAACATTTACCTTCTCTGACTGATTCAAAACATTATAACGATACCACGATGAAAAACATTTATACGTCGGCCGGGAATCGAACCCGGATCGACTGCTTGGAAGGCAACCATGCTAACCGTTACACCACCGACGCTTTCGTTGCTTACGGACTATTCCACACAATGACGTTGAGTTGATATTCTAACAAAACTTGAAAATATTTTACATGTCTGGTAATGAACAGTTAATCATAAAAGTGACACAACAATACTTAGCCCGACGTAGGGCTCGAAGCCACGACACCCAGATTAAGAGTCTCATGCTCTACCGACTGAGCTAACCGGTCATTAGCGATATTACATGATAGAAAAAAAAACAGAAACTCTTAAAAAGTTAAACATCAAGTACTTTGTCCGTTTTATAATTCGTTGTCGAAACACGATTTCAGAATAAAAATCTGTTTGAAAGAATTGTTTTCGTACAACGTTTACCTTGTGTTTTTTAACCAGCATGGATCTTGAACATTTACCTTCTCTGACTGATGCAAAACATTATAACGATACCACTATGGAAAACATTGACGCGTGGCCGGGAATCGAACCCGGATCGACTTCTTGGAAGGCAACCATGCTAACCGTTACAACACCGACGCTTTCGTTGCTTACGGACTATTCCACACAATGACGTTGAGTTGATATTCTAACAAAACTTGAAAATATTTTACATGTCTGGTAATGAACAGTTAATCATAAAAGTGACACAACAATACTTAGCCCGACGTGGGCGTCGAACCCACGACTCCGAGATTAAGATACTCGTGCTCTACCGACTGAGCTAGCCGGGCATTAGCGATATTTACAAAAGGTAAAAAACTGAAATCCCTTTAAAAGTTAAACATCAAGTACTTTGTCCGTTTTATAATTCGTTGTCGAAACACGATTTCAGAATAAAAATCTGTTTGAAAGAATTGTGTTCGTACAACGTTTACCTTGTGTTTTTTAACTAGCATGCATCTTGAACATTTACCTTCTCTGACTGATGCAAAACATTATAACGATACCACGATGAAAAACATTGATGCGTCGGCCGGGAATCGAACTCGGTTCGAGTGCTTGGAAGGCAACCATGCTAACCGTTACACCACCGACGCTTTCGTTGCTTACGGACTATTCCACACAATGACGTTGAGTTGATATTCTAACAAAACTTGAAAATATTTTACATGTCTGGTAATGAACAGTTAATCATAAAAGTGACACAACAATACTTAGCCCAACGTGGGGCTCGAACCCACGACTCCGAGATTAAGAGTCTCGTGCTTTACCGACTGAGCTAGCCGGGCATTAGCGAGATATTTACGGAAGGTAAAAAACTGAAACTCTTAAAAAGTTAAACATCAAGTACTTTGTCCGTTTTATAATTCGTTGTCGAAACACGATTTCAGAATAAAAATCTGTTTGAAAGAATTGTTTTCGTACAACGTTTACCTTGTGTTTTTTAACCAGCATGCATCTTGAACATTTACCTTCTCTGACTGATGCAAAACATTATAACGATACCACGATGAAAAACATTGATGCGTCGGCCGGAAATCGAACCCGGATCGACTTCTTGGAAGGCAACCATGCTAACCGTTTCACCACCGACGCTTTCGTTGCTTACGGATTATTCCACACAATGACGTTGAGTTGATATTCTAACAAAACTTGAAAATATTTTACATGTCTGGTAATGAACAGTTAATCATAAAAGTTACACAACAATACTTAGCCCGACGTAGGGCTCGAACCCACGACACCCAGATTAAGAGTCTCATGCTCTACCGACTGAGCTAGCCGGGCATTAGCGATAGTTGCGGAAGGTAAAAAACTGAAATCCCTTTAAAAGTTAAACATCAAGTACTTTGTCCGTTTTATAATTCGTTGTCGAAACACGATTTCAGAATAAAAATCTGTTTGAAAGAATTGTTTTCGTACAACGTTTACCTTGTGTTTTTTAACCAGCATGCATCTTGAACATTTACCTTCTCTGACTGATGCAAAACATTATAACGATACCACGATGAAAAACATTGATGCGTCGGCCGGGAATCGAACCCGGATCGACTGCTTGGAAGGCAACCATGCTAACCGTTACACCACCGACGCTTTCGTTGCTTACGGACTATTCCACACAATGACGTTGAGTTGATATTCTAACCAAACTTGAAAATATTTTACATGTCTGGTAATGAACAGTTAATCATAAAAGTGACACAACAATACTTAGCCCGACGTGGGCCTCGAACCCACGACTCCGAGATTATGAATCTCGTGCTCTACTGACTGAGCTAGCCGGGCATTAGCGATATTTACAAAAGGTAAAAAACTGAAATCCCTTTAAAAGTTAAACATCAAGTACTTTGTCCGTTTTATAATTCGTTGTCGAAACACGATTTCAGAATAAAAATCTGTTTGAAAGAATTGTTTTCGTACAACGTTTACCTTGTGTTTTTTAACCAGCATGCATCTTGAACATTTACCTTCTCTGACTGATGCAAAACATTATAACGATACCACGATGAAAAACATTGATGCGTCGGCCGGGAATCGAACCCGGATCGACTTCTTGGAAGGCAACCATGCTAACCGTTACACCACCGACGCTTTCGTTGCATACGGATTATTCCACGCAATGACGTTGAGTTGATATTCTAACAAAACTTGAAAATATTTTACATGTCTGGTAATGAACAGTTAATCATAAAAGTGACACAACAATACTTAGCCCGACGTAGGGCTCGAACCCACGACACCCAGATTAAGAGTCTCATGCTCTACCGACTGAGCTAGCCGGGCATTAGCGATAGTTGCGGAAGGTAAAAAACTGAAATCCCTTTAAAAGTTAAACATCAAGTACTTTGTCCGTTTTATAATTCGTTGTCGAAACACGATTTCAGAATAAAAATCTGTTTGAAAGAATTGTTTTCGTACAACGTTTACCTTGTGTTTTTTAACCAGCATGCATCTTGAACATTTACCTTCTCTGACTGATTCAAAACATTATAACGATACCACGATGAAAAACATTGATACGTCGGCCGGGAATCGAACCCGGATCGACTGCTTGGAAGGCAACCATGCTAACCGTTACACCACCGACGCTTTCGTTGCTTACGGACTATTCCACACAATGACGTTGAGTTGATATTCTAACAAAACTTGAAAATATTTTACATGTCTGGTAATGAACAGTTAATCATAAAAGTGACACAACAATACTTAGCCCGACGTGGGCCTCGAACCCACGACTCCAAGATAAGGAGTCTCGTGCTCTACCGACTGAGCTAGCCGGGCATTAGCGAGATATTCACGGAAGGTAAAAAACTGAAACTCTTAAAAAGTTAAACATCAAGTACTTTGTCCGTTTTATAATTCGTTGTCGAAACACGATTTCAGAATAAAAATCTGCTTGAAAGAATTTTTTTTCGTTCAACGTTTACCTTGTGTTTTTTAACCAGCATGCATCTTGAACATTTACCTTCTCTGACTGATGCAAAACATTATAACGATACCACGATGAAAAACATTGATGCGTCGGCCGGGAATCGAACGCGGATCGACTGCTTGGAAGGCAACCATGCTAACCGTTACACCACCGACGCTTTCGTAGCTTACGGACTATTCCACACAATGACGTTGAGTTGATATTCTAACAAAACTTGAAAATATTTTACATGTCTGGTAATGAACAGTTAATCATAAAAGTGACACAACAATACTTAGCCCGACGTAGGGTTCGAACCCACGACACCCAGATTAAGAGTCTCATGCTCTACCGACTGAGCTAGCCGGGCATTAGCGATAGTTGCGGAAGGTAAAAAACTGAAATCCCTTTAAAAGTTAAACATCAAGTACTTTGTCCGTTTTATAATTCGTTGTCGAAACACGATTTCAGAATAAAAATCTGTTTGAAAGAATTGTTTTCGTACAACGTTTACCTAGTGTTTTTTAACCAGCATGCATCTTGAACATTTACCTTCTCTGACTGATGCAAAACATTATAACGATACCACGATGAAAAACGTTGATGCGTCGGCCGGGAATCGAACCCGGATCGACTGCTTGGAAGGCAACCATGCTAACCGTTACACCACCGACGCTTTCGTTGCCTACAGACTATTCCAACCAATGACGTTGAGTTGATATTCTAACAAAACTTGAAAATATTTTACATGTCTGGTAATGAACAGTTAATCATAAAAGTGACACAACAATACTTAGCCCGACGTAGGGCTCGAACCCACGACACCCAGATTAAGAGTCTCATGCTCTACCGACTGAGCTAGCCGGGCATTAGCGATAGTTGCGGAAGGTAAAAAACTGAAATCCCTTTAAAAGTTAAACATCAAGTACTTTGTCCGTTTTATAATTCGTTGTCGAAACACGATTTCAGAATAAAAATCTGTTTGAAAGAATTGTTTTCGTACAACGTTTACCTTGTGTTTTTTAACCAGCATGCATCTTGAACATTTACCTTCTCTGACTGATGCAAAACATTATAACGATACCACGATGAAAAACGTTGATGCGTCGGCCGGGAATCGAACCCGGATCGACTGCTTGGAAGGCAACCATGCTAACCGTTACACCACCGACGCTTTCGTTGCTTACGGACTATTCCACACAATGACGTTGAGTTGATATTCTAACCAAACTTGAAAATATTTTACATGTCTGGTAATGAACAGTTAATCATAAAAGTGACACAACAATACTTAGCCCGACGTAGGGCTCGAACCCACGACACCCAGATTAAGAGTCTCATGCTCTACCGACTGAGCTAGCCGTGCATTAGCGATAGTTGCGGAAGGTAAAAAACTGAAATCCCTTTAAAAGTTAAACATCAAGTACTTTGTCCGTTTTATAATTCGTTGTCGAAACACGATTTCAGAATAAAAATCTGTTTGAAAGAATTGTTTTCGTACAACGTTTACCTTGTGCTTTTTAACCAGCATGCATCTTGAACATTTACCTTCTCTGACTGATGCAAAACATTATAACGATACCACGATGAAAAACATTGATGCGTCGGCCGGGAATCGAACCCGGATCGACTGCTTGGAAGGCAACCATGCTAACCGTTACACCACCGACGCTTTCGTTGCTTACGGACTATTCCACACAATGACGTTGAGTTGATATTCTAACAAAACTTGAAAATATTTTACATGTCTGGTAATGAACAGTTAATCATAAAAGTGACACAACAATACTTAGCCCGACGTAGGGCTCGAACCCACGACACCCAGATTAAGAGTCTCATGCTCTACCGACTGAGCTAGCCGTGCATTAGCGATAGTTGCGGAAGGTAAAAAACTGAAATCCCTTTAAAAGTTAAACATCAAGTACTTTGTCCGTTTTATAATTCGTTGTCGAAACACGATTTCAGAATAAAAATCTGTTTGAAAGAATTGTTTTCGTACAACGTTTACCTTGTGTTTTTTAACCAGCATGCATCTTTAACATTTACCTTCTCTGACTGATGCAAAACATTATAACGATACCACGATGAAAAACATTGATGCGTCGGCCGGGAATCGAACGCGGATCGACTGCTTGGAAGGCAACCATGCTAACCGTTACACCACCGACGCTTTCGTTGCTTACGGACTATTCCACACAATGACGTTGAGTTGATATTCTAACAAAACTTGAAAATATTTTACATGTCTGGTAATGAACAGTTAATCATAAAAGTGACACAACAATACTTAGCCCGACGTGGGGCTCGAACCCACGACACCCAGATTAAGAGTCTGGTGTTCTACCGACTGAGCTAGCCGGGCATTAGCGATAGTTGCGGAAGGTAAAAAACTGAAATCCCTTTAAAAGTTAAACATCAAGTACTTTGTCCGTTTTATAATTCGTTGTCGAAACACGATTTCAGAATAAAAATCTGTTTGAAAGAATTGTTTTCGTACAACGTTTACCTTGTGTTTTTTAACCAGCATGCATCTTGAACATTTACCTTCTCTGACTGATGCAAAACATTATAACGATACCACGATGAAAAACATTGATGCGTCGGCCGGGAATCGAACCCGGGTCGACTGCTTGGAAGGCAACCATGCTAACCGTTACACCACCGACGCTTTCGTTGCTTACGGACTATTCCACACAATGACGTTGAGTTGATATTCTAACAAAACTTGAAAATATTTTACATGTCTGGTAATGAACAGTTAATCATAAAAGTGACACAACAATACTTAGCCCGACGTGGGGCTCGAACCCACGACACCCAGATTAAGAGTCTCATGCTCTACCGACTGAGCTAGCCGGGCATTAGCGATAGTTGCGGAAGGTAAAAAACTGAAATCCCTTTAAAAGTTAAACATCAAGTACATTGTCCGTTTTATAATTCGTTGTCGAAACACGATTTCAGAATAAAAATCTGTTTGAAAGAATTGTTTTCGTACAACGTTTACCTTGTGTTTTTTAACCAGCATGCATCTTGAACATTTACCTTCTCTGACTGATGCAAAACATTATAACGATACCACGATGAAAAACGTTGATGCGTCGGTCGGGAATCGAACCCGGATCGACTGCTTGGAAGGCAACCATGCTAACCGTTACACCACCGACGCTTTCGTTGCTTACGGACTATTCCACACAATGACGTTGAGTTGATATTCTAACCAAACTTGAAAATATTTTACATGTCTGGTAATGAACAGTTAATCATAAAAGTGACACAACAATACTTAGCCCGACGTGGGCCTCGAACCCACGACTCCGAGATTGTGAATCTCGTGCTCTACTGACTGAGCTAGCCGGGCATTAGCGATATTTACAAAAGGTAAAAAACTGAAATCCCTTTAAAAGTTAAACATCAAGTACTTTGTCCGTTTTATAATTCGTTGTCGAAACACGATTTCAGAATAAAAATCTGTTTGAAAGAATTTTTTTTCGTACAACGTTTACCTTGTGTTTTTTAACCAGCATGCATCTTGAACATTTACCTTCTCTGACTGATGCAAAACATTATAACGATACCACGATGAAAAACATTGACGCGTCGGCCGGGAATCGAACCCGGATCGACTGCTTGGAAGGCAACCATGCTAACCGTTACACCACCGACGCTTTCGTTGCTTACGGACTATTCCACACAATGACGTTGAGTTGATATTCTAACAAAACTTGAAAATATTTTACATGTCTGGTAATGAACAGTTAATCATAAAAGTGACACAACAATACTTAGCCCGACGTGGGGCTCGAACCCACGACGCCGAGATTAAGAGTCTCGTGCTCTACCGACTGAGCTAGCCGGGCATTAGCGATAGTTGCGGAAGGTAAAAAACTGAAATCCCTTTAAAAGTTAAACATCAAGTTCTTTGTCCGTTTTATAATTCGTTGTCGAAACACGATTTCAGAATAAAAATCTGTTTGAAAGAATTGTTTTCGTACAACGTTTACCTTGTGTTTTTTAACCAGCATGCATCTTGAACATTTACCTTCTCTGACTGATGCAAAACATTATAACGATACCACGATGAAAAACATTGATGCGTCGGCCGGGAATCGAACCCGGATCGACTGCTTGGAAGGCAACCATGCTAACCGTTACACCACCGACGCTTTCGTTGCTTACGGATTATTTAACACAATGACGTTGAGTTGATATTCTAACAAAACTTGAAAATATTTTACATGTCTGGTAATGAACAGTTAATCATAAAAGTGACACAACAATACTTAGCCCGACGTAGGGCTCGAACCCACGACACCCAGATTAAGAGTCTCATGCTCTACCGACTGAGCTAGCCGGGCATTAGCGATAGTTGCGGAAGGTTAAACACTGAAATCCCTTTAAAAGTTAAACATCAAGTTCTTTGTCCGTTTTATAATTCGTTGTCGAAACACGATTTCAGAATAAAAATCTGTTTGAAAGAATTGTTTTCGTACAACGTTTACCTTGTGTTTTTTAACCAGCATGCATCTTTAACATTTACCTTCTCTGACTGATGCAAAACATTATAACGATACCACGATGAAAAACATTGATGCGTCGGCCGGGAATCGAACCCGGATCGACCGCTTGGAAGGCAACCATGCTAACCGTTACACCACCGACGCTTTCGTTGCTTACGGACTATTCCACACAATGACGTTGAGTTGATATTCTAACAAAACTTGAAAATATTTTACATGTCTGGTAATGAACAGTTAATCATAAAAGTGACACAACAATACTTAGCCTGACGTTGGGCTCGAACCCACGACTCCGAGATTAAGAGTCTCGTGCTCTACCGACTGAGCTAGCCGGGCATTAGCGATAGTTGCGGAAGGTAAAAAACTGAAATCCCTTTAAAAGTTAAACATCAAGTACTCTGTCCGTTTTATAATTCGTTGTCGAAACACGATTTCAGAATAAAAATCTGTTTGAAAGAATTGTGTTCGTACAACGTTTACCTTGTGTTTTTTAACCAGCATGCATCTTGAACATTTACCTTCTCTGACTGATGCAAAACATTATTACGATACCACGATGAAAAACATTGATGCGTCGGCCGGGAATCGAACCCGGATCGACTGCTTGGAAGGCAACCATGCTAACCGTTACACCACCGACGCTTTCGTTGCTTACGGACTATTCCACACAATGACGTTGAGTTGATATTCTAACAAAACTTGAAAATATTTTACATGTCTGGTAATGAACAGTTAATCATAAAAGTGACACAACAATACTTAGCCCGACGTGGGGCTCGAACCCACGACTCCGAGATTAAGAATCTCGTGCTCTACCGACTGAGCTAGCCGGGCATTAGCGAGATATTCACGGAAGGTAAAAAACTGAAACTCTTAAAAAGTTAAACATCAAGTACTTTGTCCGTTTTATAATTCGTTGTCGAAACACGATTTCAGAATAAAAATCTGCTTGAAAGAATTTTTTTTCGTACAACGTTTACCTTGTGTTTTTTAACCAGCATGCATCTTGAACATTTACCTTCTCTGACTGATGCAAAACATTATAACGATACCACGATGAAAAACATTGATGCGTCGGCCGGGAATCGAACGCCGATCGACTGCGTGGAAGGCAACCATGCTAACCGTTACACCACCGACGCTTTCGTTGCTTACGGACTATTCCACACAATGACGTTGAGTTGATATTCTAACAAAACTTGAAAATATTTTACATGTCTGGTAATGAACAGTTAATCATTAAAGTGACACAACAATACTTAGCCCGACGTAGGGCTCGAACCCACGACACCAAGATTAAGAGTCTCATGCTCTACCGACTGAGCTAGCCGGGCATTAGCGATAGTTGCGGAAGGTAAAAAACTGAAATCCCTTTAAAAGTTAAACATCAAGTTCTTTGTCCGTTTTATAATTCGTTGTCGAAACACGATTTCAGAATAAAAATCTGTTTGAAAGAATTGTTTTCGTACAACGTTTACCTTGTGTTTTTTAACCAGCATGCATCTTTAACATTTACCTTCTCTGACTGATGCAAAACATTATAACGATACCACGATGAAAAACATTGATGCGTCGGCCAGGAATCGAACCCGGATCGACTGCTTGGAAGGCAACCATGCTAACCGTTACTCCACCGACGCTTTCGTTGCTTACGGACTATTCCACACAATGACGTTGAGTTGATATTCTAACCAAACTTGAAAATATTTTACATGTCTGGTAATGAACAGTTAATCATAAAAGTGACACAACAATACTTAGCCCGACGTGGGCCTCGAACCCGCGACTCCGAGATTATGAATCTCGTGCTCTACTGACTGAGCTAGCCGGGCATTAGCGATATTTACAAAAGGTAAAAAACTGAAATCCCTTTAAAAGTTAAACATCAAGTACTTTGTCCGTTTCATAATTCGTTGTCGAAACACGATTTCAGAATAAAAATCTGTTTGAAAGAATTTTTTTTCGTACAACGTTTACCTTGTGTTTTTTAACCAGCATGCATCTTGAACATTTACCTTCTCTGACTGATGCAAAACATTATAACGATACCACGATGAAAAACATTGATGCGTCGGCCGGGAATCGAACCCGGATCGACTGCTTGGAAGGCAACCATGCTAACCGTTACACCACCGACGCTTTCGTTGCTTACGGACTATTCCACACAATGACGTTGAGTTGATATTCTAACAAAACTTGAAAATATTTTACATGTCTGGTAATGAACAGTTAATCATAAAAGTGACACAACAATACTTAGCCCGACGTGGGGCTCGAACCCACGACGCCGAGATTAAGAGTCTCGTGCTCTACCGACTGAGCTAGCCGGGCATTAGCGATAGTTGCGGAAGGTAAAAAACTGAAATCCCTTTAAAAGTTAAACATCAAGTACTTTGTCCGTTTTATAATTCGTTGTCGAAACACGATTTCAGAATAAAAATCTGTTTGAAAGAATTGTTTTCGTACAACGTTTACCTTGTGTTTTTTAACCAGCATGCATCTTGAACGTTTACCTTCTCTGACTGATGCAAAACATTATAACGATACCACGATGAAAAACATTGATGCGTCGGCCGGGAATCGAACCCGGATCGACTGCTTGGAAGGCAACCATGCTAACCGTTACACCACCGACGCTTTCGTTGCTTACGGACTATTCCACACAATGACGTTGAGTTGATATTCTAACAAAACTTGAAAATATTTTACATGTCTGGTAATGAACAGTTAATCATAAAAGTGACACAACAATACTTAGCCCGACGTGGGGCTCGAACCCACGACGCCGAGATTAAGAGTCTCGTGCTCTACCGACTGAGCTAGCCGGGCATCAGCGATAGTTGCGGAAGGTAAAAAACTGAAATCCCTTTAAAAGTTAAACATCAAGTACTTTGTCCGTTTTATAATTCGTTGTCGAAACACGATTTCAGAATAAAAATCTGTTTGAAAGAATTGTTTTCGTACAACGTTTACCTTGTGTTTTTTAACCAGCATGCATCTTGAACATTTACCTTCTCTGACTGATGCAAAACATTATAACGATACCACGATGAAAAACATTGATGCGTCGGCCGGGAATCGAACCCGGATCGACTGCTTGGAAGGCAACCATGCTAACCGTTACACCACCGACGCTTTCGTTGCTTACGGATTATTCCACACAATGACGTTGAGTTGATATTCTAACAAAACTTGAAAATATTTTACATGTCTGGTAATGAACAGTTAATCATAAAAGTGACACAACAATACTTAGCCCGACGTAGGGCTCGAACCCAGGACACCCAGATTAAGAGTCTCATGCTCTACCGACTGAGCTAGCCGGGCATTAGCGATAGTTGCGGAAGGTAAAAAACTGAAATCCCTTTAAAAGTTAAACATCAAGTACTTTGTCCGTTTTATAATTCGTTGTCGAAACACGATTTCAGAATAAAAATCTGTTTGAAAGAATTGTGTTCGTACAACGTTTACCTTGTGTTTTTTAACCAGCATGCATCTTGAACATTTACCTTCTCTGACTGATGCAAAACATTATAACGATACCACGATGAAAAACATTGATGCGTCGGCCAGGAATCGAACCCGGATCGACTGCTTGGAAGGCAACCATGCTAACCGTTACTCCACCGACGCTTTCGTTGCTTACGGACTATTCCACACAATGACGTTGAGTTGATATTCTAACCAAACTTGAAAATATTTTACATGTCTGGTAATGAACAGTTAATCATAAAAGTGACACAACAATACTTAGCCCGACGTGGGCCTCGAACCCACGACTCCGAGATTATGAATCTCGTGCTCTACTGACTGAGCTAGCCGGGCATTAGCGATATTTACAAAAGGTAAAAAACTGAAATATCTTTTAAACTTAAACATCAAGTACTTTGTCCGTTTCATAATTCGTTGTCGAAACACGATTTCAGAATAAAAATCTGTTTGAAAGAATTTTTTTTCGTACAACGTTTACCTTGTGTTTTTTAACCAGCATGCATCTTGAACATTTACCTTCTCTGACTGATGCAAAACATTATAACGATACACGATGAAAAACATTGATGCGTCGGCCGGGAATCGAACCCGGATCGACTGCTTGGAAGGCAACCATGCTAACCGTTACACCACCGACGCTGTCGTTGCTTACGGACTATTCCACACAATGACGTTGAGTTGATATTCTAACAAAACTTGAAAATATTTTACATGTCTGGTAATGAACAGTTAATCATAAAAGTGACACAACAATACTTAGCCCGACGTGGGGCTCGAACCCACGACGCCGAGATTAAGAGTCTCGTGCTCTACCGACTGAGCTAGCCGGGCATTAGCGATAGTTGCGGACGGTAAAAAACTGAAATCCCTTTAAAAGTTAAACATCAAGTACTTTGTCCGTTTTATAATTCGTTGTCGAAACACGATTTCAGAATAAAAATCTGTTTGAAAGAATTGTTTTCGTACAACGTTTACCTTGTGTTTTTTAACCAGCATGCATCTTGAACATTTACCTTCTCTGACTGATGCAAAACATTATAACGATACCACGATGAAAAACATTGATGCGTCGGCCGGGAATCGAACCCGGATCGACTGCTTGGAAGGCAACCATGCTAACCGTTACACCACCGACGCTTTCGTTGCTTACGGATTATTCCACACAATGACGTTGAGTTGATATTCTAACAAAACTTGAAAATATTTTACATGTCTGGTAATGAACAGTTAATCATAAAAGTGACACAACAATACTTAGCCCGACGTAGGGCTCGAACCCACGACACCCAGATTAAGAGTCTCATGCTCTACCGACTGAGCTAGCCGGGCATTAGCGATAGTTGCGGAAGGTAAAAAACTGAAATCCCTTTAAAAGTTAAACATCAAGTACTTTGTCCGTTTTATAATTCGTTGTCGAAACACGATTTCAGAATAAAAATCTGTTTGAAAGAATTGTGTTCGTACAACGTTTACCTTGTGTTTTTTAACCAGCATGCATCTTGAACGTTTACCTTCTCTGACTGATGCAAAACATTATAACGATACCACGATGAAAAACATTGATGCGTCGGCCGGGAATCGAACCCGGATCGACTGCTTGGAAGGCAACCATGCTAACCGTTACACCACCGACGCTTTCGTTGCTTACGGACTATTCCAAACAATGACGTTGAGTTGATATTCTAACAAAACTTGAAAATATTGTACATGTCTGGTAATGAACAGTTAATCATAAAAGTGACACAACAATACTTAGCCCGACGTAGGGCTCGAACCCACGACACCCAGATTAAGAGTCTCATGCTCTACCGACTGAGCTAGCCGGGCATTAGCGATAGTTGCGGAAGGTAAAAAACTGAAATCCCTTTAAAAGTTAAACATCAAGTTCTTTGTCCGTTTTATAATTCGTTGTCGAAACACGATTTCAGAATAAAAATCTGTTTGAAAGAATTGTTTTCGTACAACGTTTACCTTGTGTTTTTTAACCAGCATGCATCTTTAACATTTACCTTCTCTGACTGATGCAAAACATTATAACGATACCACGATGAAAAACATTGATGCGTCGGCCGGGAATCGAACCCGGATCGACTGCTTGGAAGGCAACCATGCTAACCGTTACACCACCGACGCTTTCGTTGCTTACGGACTATTCCACACAATGACGTTGAGTTGATATTCTAACAAAACTTGAAAATATTTTACATGTCTGGTAATGAACAGTTAATCATAAAAGTGACACAACAATACTTAGCCCGACGTGGGGCTCGAACCCACGACTCCGAGATTAAGAGTCTCGTGCTCTACCGACTGAGCTAGCCGGGCATTAGCGATAGTTGCGGAAGGTAAAAAACTGAAATCCCTTTAAAAGTTAAACATCAAGTACTTTGTCCGTTTTATAATTCGTTGTCGAAACACGATTTCAGAATAAAAATCTCTTTGAAAGAATTTTTTTTCGTACAACGTTTACCTTGTGTTTTTTAACCAGCATGCATCTTGAACATTTACCTTCTCTGACTGATGCAAAACATTATAACGATACCACGATGAAAAACATTGATGCGTCGGCCGGGAATCGAACCCGGATCGACTGCTTCGAAGGCAACCATGCTAACCGTTACACCACCGACGCTTTCGTTGCTTACGGACTATTCAACACAATGACGTTGAGTTGATATTCTAACAAAACTTGAAAATATTTTACATGTCTGGTAATGAACAGTTAATCATAAAAGTGACACAACAATACTTAGCCCGACGTGGGGCTCGAACCCACGACTCCGAGATTAAGAGTCTCGTGCTCTACCGACTGAGCTAGCCGGGCATTAGCGATAGTTGCGGAAGGTAAAAAACTGAAATCCCTTTAAAAGTTAAACATCAAGTACTTTGTCCGTTTTATAATTCGTTGTCGAAACACGATTTCAGAATAAAAATCTGTTTGAAAGAATTGTGTTCGTACAACGTTTACCTTGTGTTTTTTAACCAGCATGCATCTTGAACATTTACCTTCTCTGACTGATGCAAAACATTATAACGATACCACGATGAAAAACATTGATGCGTCGGCCGGGAATCGAACCCGGATCGACTGCTTGGAAGGCAACCATGCTAACCGTTACACCACCGACGCTTTCGTTGCTTACGGACTATTCCACACAATGACGTTGAGTTGATATTCTAACAAAATTTGAAAATATTTTACATGTCTGGTAATGAACAGTTAATCATTAAAGTGACACAACAATACTTAGCCCGACGTAGGGCTCGAACCCACGACACCAAGATTAAGAGTCTCATGCTCTACCGACTGAGCTAGCAAGGCATTAGCGATAGTTGCGGAAGGTAAAAAACTGAAATCCCTTTAAAAGTTAAACATCAAGTTCTTTGTCCGTTTTATAATTCGTTGTCGAAACACGATTTCAGAATAAAAATCTGTTTGAAAGAATTGTTTTCGTACAACGTTTACCTTGTGTTTTTTAACCAGCATGCATCTTTAACATTTACCTTCTCTGACTGATGCAAAACATTATAACGATACCACGATGAAAAACATTGATGCGTCGGCCGGGAATCGAACCCGGATCGACTGCTTGGAAGGCAACCATGCTAACCGTTACACCACCGACGCTTTCGTTGCTTACGGACTATTCCACACAATGACGTTGAGTTGATATTCTAACAAAACTTGAAAATATTTTACATGTCTGGTAATGAACAGTTAATCATAAAAGTGACACAACAATACTTAGCCCGACGTGGGGCTCGAACCCACGACTCCGAGATTAAGAGTCTCGTGCTCTACCGACTGAGCTAGCCGGGCATTAGCGATAGTTGCGGAAGGTAAAAAACTGAAATCCCTTTAAAAGTTAAACATCAAGTACTTTGTCCGTTTTATAATTCGTTGTCGAAACACGATTTCAGAATAAAAATCTCTTTGAAAGAATTTTTTTTCGTACAACGTTTACCTTGTGTTTTTTAACCAGCATGCATCTTGAACATTTACCTTCTCTGACTGATGCAAAACATTATAACGATACCACGATGAAAAACATTGATGCGTCGGCCGGGAATCGAACCCGGATCGACTGCTTGGAAGGCAACCATGCTAACCGTTACACCACCGACGCTTTCGTTGCTTACGGACTATTCCACACAATGACGTTGAGTTGATATTCTAACAAAACTTGAAAATATTTTACATGTCTGGTAATGAACAGTTAATCATAAAAGTGACACAACAATACTTAGCCCGACGTGGGGCTCGAACCCACGACGCCGAGATTAAGAGTCTCGTGCTCTACCGACTGAGCTAGCCGGGCATTAGCGATAGTTGCGGAAGGTAAAAAACTGAAATCCCTTTAAAAGTTAAACATCAAGTACTTTGTCCGTTTTATAATTCGTTGTCGAAACACGATTTCAGAATAAAAATCTGTTTGAAAGAATTGTTTTCGTACAACGTTTACCTTGTGTTTTTTAACCAGCATGCATCTTGAACATTTACCTTCTCTGACTGATGCAAAACATTATAACGATACCACGATGAAAAACATTGATGCGTCGGCCGGGAATCGAACCCGGATCGACTGCTTGGAAGGCAACCATGCTAACCGTTACACCACCGACGCTTTCGTTGCTTACGGACTATTCCAAACAATGACGTTGAGTTGATATTCTAACAAAACTTGAAAATATTTTACATGTCTGGTAATGAACAGTTAATCATAAAAGTGACACAACAATACTTAGCCCGACGTAGGGCTCGAACCCACGACACCCAGATTAAGAGTCTCATGCTCTACCGACTGAGCTAGCCGGGCATTAGCGATAGTTGCGGAAGGTAAAAAACTGAAATCCCTTTAAAAGTTAAACATCAAGTTCTTTGTCCGTTTTATAATTCGTTGTCGAAACACGATTTCAGAATAAAAATCTGTTTGAAAGAATTGTTTTCGTACAACGTTTACCTTGTGTTTTTTAACCAGCATGCATCTTTAACATTTACCTTCTCTGACTGATGCAAAACATTATAACGATACCACGATGAAAAACATTGATGCGTCGGCCGGGAATCGAACCCGGATCGACTGCTTGGAAGGCAACCATGCTAACCGTTACACCACCGACGCTTTCGTTGCTTACGGACTATTCCACACAATGACGTTGAGTTGATATTCTAACAAAACTTGAAAATATTTTACATGTCTGGTAATGAACAGTTAATCATATAAGTGACACAACAATACTTAGCCCGACGTGGGGCTCGAACCCACGACTCCGAGATTAAGAGTCTCGTGCTCTACCGACTGAGCTAGCCGGGCATTAGCGATAGTTGCGGAAGGTAAAAAACTGAAATCCCTTTAAAAGTTAAACATCAAGTACTTTGTCCGTTTTATAATTCGTTGTCGAAACACGATTTCAGAATAAAAATCTCTTTGAAAGAATTTTTTTTCGTACAACGTTTACCTTGTGTTTTTTAACCAGCATGCATCTTGAACATTTACCTTCTCTGACTGATGCAAAACATTATAACGATACCACGATGAAAAACATTGATGCGTCGGCCGGGAATCGAACCCGGATCGACTGCTTCGAAGGCAACCATGCTAACCGTTACACCACCGACGCTTTCGTTGCTTACGGACTATTCAACACAATGACGTTGAGTTGATATTCTAACAAAACTTGAAAATATTTTACATGTCTGGTAATGAACAGTTAATCATAAAAGTGACACAACAATACTTAGCCCGACGTAGGGCTCGAACCCAGGACACCCAGATTAAGAGTCTCATGCTCTACCGACTGAGCTAGCCGGGCATTAGCGATAGTTGCGGAAGGTAAAAAACTGAAATCCCTTTAAAAGTTAAACATCAAGTACTTTGTCCGTTTTATAATTCGTTGTCGAAACACGATTTCAGAATAAAAATCTGTTTGAAAGAATTGTTTTCGTACAACGTTTACCTTGTGTTTTTTAACCAGCATGCATCTTTAACATTTACCTTCTCTGACTGATGCAAAACATTATAACGATACCACGATGAAAAACATTGATGCGTCGGCCGGGAATCGAACCCGGATCGACTGCTTCGAAGGCAACCATGCTAACCGTTACACCACCGACGCTTTCGTTGCTTACGGACTATTCCACACAATGACGTTGAGTTGATATTCTAACAAAACTTGAAAATATTTTACATGTCTGGGTATGAACAGTTAATCATAAAAGTGACACAACAATACTTAGCCCGACGTGGGGCTCGAACCCACGACTCCGAGATTAAGAGTCTCGTGCTCTACCGACTGAGCTAGCCGGGCATTAGCGAGATATTCACGGAAGGTAAAAAACTGAAACTCTTAAAAAGTTAAACATCAAGTACTTTGTCCGTTTTATAATTCGTTGTCGAAACACGATTTCAGAAAAAAAATCTGCTTGAAAGAATTTTTTTTCGTACAACGTTTACCTTGTGTTTTTTAACCAGCATGCATCTTGAACATTTACCTTCTCTGACTGATGCAAAACATTATAACGATACCACGATGAAAAACATTGATGCGTCGGCCGGGAATCGAACGCCGATCGACTGCGTGGAAGGCAACCATGCTAACCGTTACACCACCGACGCTTTCGTTGCTTACGGACTATTCCACACAATGACGTTGAGTTGATATTCTAACAAAACTTGAAAATATTTTACATGTCTGGTAATGAACAGTTAATCATAAAAGTGACACAACAATACTTAGCCCGACGTGGGGCTCGAACCCACGACTCCGAGATTAAGAGTCTCGTGCTCTACCGACTGAGCTAGCCGGGCATTAGCGATAGTTGCGGAAGGTAAAAAACTGAAATCCCTTTAAAAGTTAAACATCAAGTACTTTGTCCGTTTTATAATTCGTTGTCGAAACACGATTTCAGAATAAAAATCTGTTTGAAAGAATTGTGTTCGTACAACGTTTACCTTGTGTTTTTTAACCAGCATGCATCTTGAACATTTACCTTCTCTGACTGATGCAAAACATTATAACGATACCACGATGAAAAACATTGATGCGTCGGCCGGGAATCGAACCCGGATCGACTGCTTGGAAGGCAACCATGCTAACCGTTACACCACCGACGCTTTCGTTGCTTACGGACTATTCCACACAATGACGTTGAGTTGATATTCTAACAAAATTTGAAAATATTTTACATGTCTGGTAATGAACAGTTAATCATTAAAGTGACACAACAATACTTAGCCCGACGTAGGGCTCGAACCCACGACACCAAGATTAAGAGTCTCATGCTCTACCGACTGAGCTAGCAAGGCATTAGCGATAGTTGCGGAAGGTAAAAAACTGAAATCCCTTTAAAAGTTAAACATCAAGTTCTTTGTCCGTTTTATAATTCGTTGTCGAAACACGATTTCAGAATAAAAATCTGTTTGAAAGAATTGTTTTCGTACAACGTTTACCTTGTGTTTTTTAACCAGCATGCATCTTTAACATTTACCTTCTCTGACTGATGCAAAACATTATAACGATACCACGATGAAAAACATTGATGCGTCGGCCGGGAATCGAACCCGGATCGACTGCTTGGAAGGCAACCATGCTAACCGTTACACCACCGACGCTTTCGTTGCTTACGGACTATTCCACACAATGACGTTGAGTTGATATTCTAACAAAACTTGAAAATATTTTACATGTCTGGTAATGAACAGTTAATCATAAAAGTGACACAACAATACTTAGCCCGACGTGGGGCTCGAACCCACGACTCCGAGATTAAGAGTCTCGTGCTCTACCGACTGAGCTAGCCGGGCATTAGCGATAGTTGCGGAAGGTAAAAAACTGAAATCCCTTTAAAAGTTAAACATCAAGTACTTTGTCCGTTTTATAATTCGTTGTCGAAACACGATTTCAGAATAAAAATCTCTTTGAAAGAATTTTTTTTCGTACAACGTTTACCTTGTGTTTTTTAACCAGCATGCATCTTGAACATTTACCTTCTCTGACTGATGCAAAACATTATAACGATACCACGATGAAAAACATTGATGCGTCGGCCGGGAATCGAACCCGGATCGACTGCTTGGAAGGCAACCATGCTAACCGTTACACCACCGACGCTTTCGTTGCTTACGGACTATTCCACACAATGACGTTGAGTTGATATTCTAACAAAACTTGAAAATATTTTACATGTCTGGTAATGAACAGTTAATCATAAAAGTGACACAACAATACTTAGCCCGACGTGGGGCTCGAACCCACGACGCCGAGATTAAGAGTCTCGTGCTCTACCGACTGAGCTAGCCGGGCATTAGCGATAGTTGCGGAAGGTAAAAAACTGAAATCCCTTTAAAAGTTAAACATCAAGTACTTTGTCCGTTTTATAATTCGTTGTCGAAACACGATTTCAGAATAAAAATCTGTTTGAAAGAATTGTTTTCGTACAACGTTTACCTTGTGTTTTTTAACCAGCATGCATCTTGAACATTTACCTTCTCTGACTGATGCAAAACATTATAACGATACCACGATGAAAAACATTGATGCGTCGGCCGGGAATCGAACCCGGATCGACTGCTTGGAAGGCAACCATGCTAACCGTTACACCACCGACGCTTTCGTTGCTTACGGACTATTCAACACAATGACGTTGAGTTGATATTCTAACAAAACTTGAAAATATTTTACATGTCTGGTAATGAACAGTTAATCATAAAAGTGACACAACAATACTTAGCCCGACGTAGGGCTCGAACCCAGGACACCCAGATTAAGAGTCTCATGCTCTACCGACTGAGCTAGCCGGGAATTAGCGATAGTTGCGGAAGGTAAAAAACTGAAATCCCTTTAAAAGTTAAACATCAAGTACTTTGTCCGTTTTATAATTCGTTGTCGAAACACGATTTCAGAATAAAAATCTGTTTGAAAGAATTGTTTTCGTACAACGTTTACCTTGTGTTTTTTAACCAGCATGCATCTTTAACATTTACCTTCTCTGACTGATGCAAAACATTATAACGATACCACGATGAAAAACATTGATGCGTCGGCCGGGAATCGAACCCGGATCGACTGCTTGGAAGGCAACCATGCTAACCGTTACACCACCGACGCTTTCGTTGCTTACGGACTATTCCACACAATGACGTTGAGTTGATATTCTAACAAAACTTGAAAATATTTTACATGTCTGGTAATGAACAGTTAATCATAAAAGTGACACAACAATACTTAGCCCGACGTGGGGCTCGAACCCACGACTCCGAGATTAAGAGTCTCGTGCTCTACCGACTGAGCTAGCCGGGCATTAGCGAGATATTCACGGAAGGTAAAAAACTGAAACTCTTAAAAAGTTAAACATCAAGTACTTTGTCCGTTTTATAATTCGTTGTCGAAACACGATTTCAGAAAAAAAATCTGTTTGAAAGAATTGTGTTCGTACAACGTTTACCTTGTGTTTTTTAACCAGCATGCATCTTGAACATTTACCTTCTCTGACTGATGCAAAACATTATAACGATACCACGATGAAAAACATTGATGCGTCGGCCGGGAATCGAACCCGGATCGACTGCTTGGAAGGCAACCATGCTAACCGTTACACCACCGACGCTTTCGTTGCTTACGGACTATTCCACACAATGACGTTGAGTTGATATTCTAACAAAATTTGAAAATATTTTACATGTCTGGTAATGAACAGTTAATCATAAAAGTGACACAACAATACTTAGCCCGACGTGGGGCTCGAACCCACGACTCCGAGATTAAGAGTCTCGTGCTCTACCGACTGAGCTAGCCGGGTATTTGCGATAGTTGCGGAAGGTAAAAAACTGAAATCCCTTTAAAAGTTAAACATCAAGTTCTTTGTCCGTTTTATAATTCGTTGTCGAAACACGATTTCAGAATAAAAATCTGTTTGAAAGAATTGTGTTCGTACAACGTTTACCTTGTGTTTTTTAACCAGCATGCATCTTGAACATTTACCTTCTCTGACTGATGCAAAACATTATAACGATACCACGATGAAAAACATTGATGCGTCGGCCGGGAATCGAACCCGGATCGACTGCTTGGAAGGCAACCATGCTAACCGTTACACCACCGACGCTTTCGTTGCTTACGGACTATTCCACACAATGACGTTGAGTTGATATTCTAACAAAATTTGAAAATATTTTACATGTCTGGTAATGAACAGTTAATCATTAAAGTGACACAACAATACTTAGCCCGACGTAGGGCTCGAACCCACGACACCAAGATTAAGAGTCTCATGCTCTACCGACTGAGCTAGCCGGGCATTAGCGATAGTTGCGGAAGGTAAAAAACTGAAATCCCTTTAAAAGTTAAACTTCAAGTTCTTTGTCCGTTTTATAATTCGTTGTCGAAACACGATTTCAGAATAAAAATCTGTTTGAAAGAATTGTTTTCGTACAACGTTTACCTTGTGTTTTTTAACCAGCATGCATCTTGAACATTTACCTTCTCTGACTGATGCAAAACATTATAACGATACCACGATGAAAAACATTGATGCGTCGGCCGGGAATCGAACCCGAATCGACTGCTTGGAAGGCAACCATGCTAACCGTTACACCACCGACGCTTTCGTTGCTTACGGACTATTCCACACAATGACGTTGAGTTGATATTCTAACAAAACTTGAAAATATTTTACATGTCTGGTAATGAACAGTTAATCATAAAAGTGACACAACAATACTTAGCCCGACGTGGGGCTCGAACCCACGACTCCGAGATTAAGAGTCTCGTGCTCTACCGACTGAGCTAGCCGGGCATTAGCGAGATATTCACGGAAGGTAAAAAACTGAAACTCTTAAAAAGTTAAACATCAAGTACTTTGTCCGTTTTATAATTCGTTGTCGAAACACGATTTCAGAAAAAAAATCTGCTTGAAAGAATTTTTTTTCGTACAACGTTTACCTTGTGTTTTTTAACCAGCATGCATCTTGAACATTTACCTTCTCTGACTGATGCAAAACATTATAACGATACCACGATGAAAAACATTGATGCGTCGGCCGGGAATCGAACGCCGATCGACTGCGTGGAAGGCAACCATGCTAACCGTTACACCACCGACGCTTTCGTTGCTTACGGACTATTCCACACAATGACGTTGAGTTGATATTCTAACAAAACTTGAAAATATTTTACATGTCTGGTAATGAACAGTTAATCATAAAAGTGACACAACAATACTTAGCCCGACGTGGGGCTCGAACCCACGACTCCGAGATTAAGAGTCTCGTGCGCTACCGACTGAGCTAGCCGGGCATTAGCGATAGTTGCGGAAGGTAAAAAACTGAAATCCATTTAAAAGTTAAACATCAAGTTCTTTGTCCGTTTTATAATTCGTTGTCGAAACACGATTTCAGAAAAAAAATCTGCTTGAAAGAATTTTTTTTCGTACAACGTTTACCTTGTGTTTTTTAACCAGCATGCATCTTGAACATTTACCTTCTCTGACTGATGCAAAACATTATAACGATACCACGATGAAAAACGTTGATGCGTCGGCCGGGAATCGAACCCGGATCGACTGCTTGGAAGGCAACCATGCTAACCGTTACACCACCGACGCTTTCGTTGCTTACGGACTATTCCACACAATGACGTTGAGTTGATATTCTAACAAAACTTGAAAATATTTTACATGTCTGGTAATGAACAGTTAATCATAAAAGTGACACAACAATACTTAGCCCGACGTGGGGCTCGAACCCACGACTCCGAGATTAAGAGTCTCGTGCTCTACCGACTGAGCTAGCCGGGCATTAGCGAGATATTCACGGAAGGTAAAAAACTGACACTCTTAAAAAGTTAAACATCAAGTACTTTGTCCGTTTTATAATTCGTTGTCGAAACACGATTTCAGAATAAAAATCTGCTTGAAAGAATTTTTTTTCGTACAACGTTTACCTTGTGTTTTTTAACCAGCATGCATCTTGAACATTTACCTTCTCTGACTGATGCAAAACATTATAACGATACCACGATGAAAAACATTGATGCGTCGGCCGGGAATTGAACGCCGATCGACTGCGTGGAAGGCAACCATGCTAACCGTTACACCACCGACGCTTTCGTTGCTTACGGACTATTCCACACAATGACGTTGAGTTGATATTCTAACAAAACTTGAAAATATTTTACATGTCTGGTAATGAACAGTTAATCATAAAAGTGACACAACAATACTTAGCCCGACGTGGGGCTCGAACCCACGACTCCGAGATTAAGAGTCTCGTGCTCTACCGACTGAGCTAGCCGAGCATTAGCGATAGTTGCGGAAGGTAAAAAACTGAAATCCCTTTAAAAGTTAAACATCAAGTACTTTGTCCGTTTTATAATTCGTTGTCGAAACACGATTTCAGAATAAAAATCTGTTGGAAAGAATTGTTTTCGTACAACGTTTACCTTGTGTTTTTTAACCAGCATGCATCTTGAACATTTACCTTCTCTGACTGATGCAAAACATTATAACGATACCACGATGAAAAACATTGATGCGTCGGCCGGGAATCGAACCCGGATCGACTGCTTGGAAGGCAACCATGCTAACCGTTACACCACCGACGCTTTCGTTGCTTACGGACTGTTCCACACAATGACGTTGAGTTGATATTCTAACAAAACTTGAAAATATTTTACATGTCTGGTAATGAACAGTTAATCATAAAAGTGACACAACAATACTTAGCCCGACGTAGGGCTCGAACCCACGACACCCAGATTAAGAGTCTCACGCTCTACCGACTGAGCTAGCCGGGCATTAGCGATAGTTGCGGAAGGTAAAAAACTGAAATCCCTTTAAAAGTTAAACATCAAGTACTTTGTCCGTTTTATAATTCGTTGTCGAAACACGATTTCAGAATAAAAATCTGTTTGAAAGAATTGTTTTCGTACAACGTTTACCTTGTGTTTTTTAACCAGCATGCATCTTGAACATTTACCTTCTCTGACTGATGCAAAACATTATAACGATACCACGATGAAAAACATTGATGCGTCGGCCGGGAATCGAACCCGGATCGACTGCTTGGAAGGCAACCATGCTAACCGTTACACCACCGACGCTTTCGTTGCTTACGGACTATTCCACACAATGACGTTGAGTTGATATTCTAACCAAACTTGAAAATATTTTACATGTCTGGTAATGAACAGTTAATCATAAAAGTGACACAACAATACTTAGCCCGACGTGGGCCTCGAACCCACGACTCCGAGATTAAGATACTCGTGCTTTACCGACTGAGCTAGCCGGGCATTTGCGATATTTACAAAAGGTAAAAAACTGAAATCCCTTTAAAAGTTAAACATCAAGTACTTTGTCCGTTTTATAATTCGTTGTCGAAACACGATTTCAGAATAAAAATCTGTTTGAAAGAATTTTTTTTCGTACAACGTTTTCCTTGTGTTTTTTAACTAGCATGCATCTTGAACATTTACCTTCTCTGACTGATGCAAAACATTATAACGATACCACGGTGAAAAACATTGATGCGTCGGCCGGGAATCGAACCCGGATCGACTGCTTGGAAGGCAACCATGCTAACCGTTACACCACCGACGCTTTCGTTGCTTACGGACTATTCCACACAATGACGTTGAGTTGATATTCTAACAAAACTTGAAAATATTTTACATGTCTGGTAATGAACAGTTAATCATAAAAGTGACACAACAATACTTAGCCCGACGTGGTCCTCGAACCCACGACTCCGAGATTAAGAGTCTCGTGCTCTACCGACTGAGCTAGCCGGGCATTAGCGATATTTACAAAAGGTAAAAAACTGAAATCCCTTTAAAAGTTAAACATCAAGTACTTTGTCCGTTTTATAATTCGTTGTCGAAACACGATTTCAGAATAAAAATCTGTTTGAAAGAATTGTGTTCGTACAACGTTTACCTTGTGTTTTTTAACTAGCATGCATCTTGAACATTTACCTTCTCTGACTGATGCAAAACATTATAACGATACCACGATGAAAAACATTGATGCGTCGGCCGGGAATCGAACTCGGATCGAGTGCTTGGAAGGCAACCATGCTAACCGTTACACCACCGACGCTTTCGTTGCTTACGGACTATTCCACACAATGACGTTGAGTTGATATTCTAACAAAACTTGAAAATATTTTACATGTCTGGTAATGAACAGTTAATCATAAAAGTGACACAACAATACTTAGCCCGACGTGGGGCTCGAACCCACGACTCCGAGATTAAGAGTCTCGTGCTCTACCGACTGAGCTAGCCGGGCATTAGCGATAGTTGCGGAAGGTAAAAAACTGAAATCCCTTTAAAAGTTAAACATCAAGTTCTTTGTCCGTTTTATAATTCGTTGTCGAAACACGATTTCAGAATAAAAATCTGTTTGAAAGAATTGTTTTCGTACAACGTTTACCTTGTGTTTTTTAACCAGCATGCATCTTGAACATTTACCTTCTCTGACTGATGCAAAACATTATAACGATACCACGATGAAAAACATTGATGCGTCGGCCGGGAATCGAACCCGGATCGACTTCTTGGAAGGCAACCATGCTAACCGTTACACCACCGACGCTTTCGTTGCTTACGGACTATTCCACACAATGACGTTGAGTTGATATTCTAACAAAACTTGAAAATATTTTACATGTCTGGTAATGAACAGTTAATCATAAAAGTGACACAACAATACTTAGCCCGACGTGGGGCTCGAACCCACGACGCCGAGATTAAGAGTCTCGTGCTCTACCGACTGAGCTAGCCGGGCATTAGCGATAGTTGCGGAAGGTAAAAAACTGAAATCCCTTTAAAAGTTAAACATCAAGTACTTTGTCCGTTTTATAATTCGTTGTCGAAACACGATTTCAGAATAAAAATCTGTTTGAAAGAATTGTTTTCGTACAACGTTTACCTTGTGTTTTTTAACCAGCATGCATCTTGAACATTTACCTTCTCTGACTGATGCAAAACATTATAACGATACCACGATGAAAAACATTGATGCGTCGGCCGGGAATCGAACCCGGATCGACTGCTTGGAAGGCAACCATGCTAACCGTTACACCACCGACGCTTTCGTTGCTTACGGACTATTCAACACAATGACGTTGAGTTGATATTCTAACAAAACTTGAAAATATTTTACATGTCTGGTAATGAACAGTTAATCATAAAAGTGACACAACAATACTTAGCCCGACGTAGGGCTCGAACCCAGGACACCCAGATTAAGAGTCTCATGCTCTACCGACTGAGCTAGCCGGGCATTAGCGATAGTTGCGGAAGGTAAAAAACTGAAATCCCTTTAAAAGTTAAACATCAAGTACTTTGTCCGTTTTATAATTCGTTGTCGAAACACGATTTCAGAATAAAAATCTGTTTGAAAGAATTGTTTTCGTACAACGTTTACCTTGTGTTTTTTAACCAGCATGCATCTTTAACATTTACCTTCTCTGACTGATGCAAAACATTATAACGATACCACGATGAAAAACATTGATGCGTCGGCCGGGAATCGAACCCGGATCGACTGCTTGGAAGGCAACCATGCTAACCGTTACACCACCGACGCTTTCGTTGCTTACGGACTATTCCACACAATGACGTTGAGTTGATATTCTAACAAAACTTGAAAATATTTTACATGTCTGGTAATGAACAGTTAATCATAAAAGTGACACAACAACACTTAGCCCGACGTGGGGCTCGAACCCACGACTCCGAGATTAAGAGTCTCGTGCTCTACCGACTGAGCTAGCCGGGCATTAGCGAGATATTCACGGAAGGTAAAAAACTGAAACTCTTAAAAAGTTAAACATCAAGTACTTTGTCCGTTTTATAATTCGTTGTCGAAACACGATTTCAGAAAAAAAATCTGCTTGAAAGAATTTTTTTTCGTACAACGTTTACCTTGTGCTTTTTAACCAGCATGCATCTTGAACATTTACCTTCTCTGACTGATGCAAAACATTATAACGATACCACGATGAAAAACATTGATGCGTCGGCCGGGAATCGAACGCCGATCGACTGCGTGGAAGGCAACCATGCTAACCGTTACACCACCGACGCTTTCGTTGCTTACGGACTATTCCACACAATGACGTTGAGTTGATATTCTAACAAAACATGAAAATATTTTACATGTCTGGTAATGAACAGTTAATCATAAAAGTGACACAACAATACTTAGCCCGACGTGGGGCTCGAACCCACGACTCCGAGATTAAGAGTCTCGTGCTCTACCGACTGAGCTAGCCGGGCATTAGCGATAGTTGCGGAAGGTAAAAAACTGAAATCCCTTTAAAAGTTAAACATCAAGTACTTTGTCCGTTTTATAATTCGTTGTCGAAACACGATTTCAGAATAAAAATCTGTTTGAAAGAATTGTGTTCGTACAACGTTTACCTTGTGTTTTTTAACCAGCATGCATCTTGAACATTTACCTTCTCTGACTGATGCAAAACATTATAACGATACCACGATGAAAAACATTGATGCGTCGGCCGGGAATCGAACCCGGATCGACTGCTTGGAAGGCAACCATGCTAACCGTTACACCACCGACGCTTTCGTTGCTTACGGACTATTCCACACAATGACGTTGAGTTGATATTCTAACAAAATTTGAAAATATTTTACATGTCTGGTAATGAACAGTTAATCATTAAAGTGACACAACAATACTTAGCCCGACGTAGGGCTCGAACCCACGACACCAAGATTAAGAGTCTCATGCTCTACCGACTGAGCTAGCCGGGCATTAGCGATAGTTGCGGAAGGTAAAAAACTGAAATCCCTTTAAAAGTTAAACATCAAGTTCTTTGTCCGTTTTATAATTCGTTGTCGAAACACGATTTCAGAATAAAAATCTGTTTGAAAGAATTGTTTTCGTACAACGTTTACCTTGTGTTTTTTAACCAGCATGCATCTTTAACATTTACCTTCTCTGACTGATGCAAAACATTATAACGATACCACGATGAAAAACATTGATGCGTCGGCCAGGAATCGAACCCGGATCGACTGCTTGGAAGGCAACCATGCTAACCGTTACACCACCGACGCTTTCGTTGCTTACGGACTATTCCACACAATGACGTTGAGTTGATATTCTAACAAAACTTGAAAATATTTTACATGTCTGGTAATGAACAGTTAATCATAAAAGTGACACAACAATACTTAGCCCGACGTGGGGCTCGAACCCACGACTCCGAGATTAAGAGTCTCGTGCTCTACCGACTGAGCTAGCCGGGCATTAGCGATAGTTTCGGAAGGTAAAAAACTGAAATCCCTTTAAAAGTTAAACATCAAGTACTTTGTCCGTTTTATAATTCGTTGTCGAAACACGATTTCAGAATAAAAATCTCTTTGAAAGAATTTTTTTTCGTACAACGTTTACCTTGTGTTTTTTAACCAGCATGCATCTTGAACATTTACCTTCTCTGACTGATGCAAAACATTATAACGATACCACGATGAAAAACATTGATGCGTCGGCCGGGAATCGAACCCGGATCGACTGCTTGGAAGGCAACCATGCTAACCGTTACACCACCGACGCTTTCGTTGCTTACGGACTATTCCACACAATGACGTTGAGTTGATATTCTAACAAAACTTGAAAATATTTTACATGTCTGGTAATGAACAGTTAATCATAAAAGTGACACAACAATACTTAGCCCGACGTGGGGCTCGAACCCACGACGCCGAGATTAAGAGTCTCGTGCTCTACCGACTGAGCTAGCCGGGCATTAGCGATAGTTGCGGAAGGTAAAAAACTGAAATCCCTTTAAAAGTTAAACATCAAGTACTTTGTCCGTTTTATAATTCGTTGTCGAAACACGATTTCAGAATAAAAATCTGTTTGAAAGAATTGTTTTCGTACAACGTTTACCTTGTGTTTTTTAACCAGCATGCATCTTGAACATTTACCTTCTCTGACTGATGCAAAACATTATAACGATACCACGATGAAAAACATTGATGCGTCGGCCGGGAATCGAACCCGGATCGACTGCTTGGAAGGCAACCATGCTAACCGTTACACCACCGACGCTTTCGTTGCTTACGGACTATTCCACACAATGACGTTGAGTTGATATTCTAACAAAACTTGAAAATATTTTACATGTCTGGTAATGAACAGTTAATCATAAAAGTGACACAACAATACTTAGCCCGACGTAGGGCTCGAACCCAGGACACCCAGATTAAGAGTCTCATGCTCTACCGACTGAGCTAGCCGGGCATTAGCGATAGTTGCGGAAGGTAAAAAACTGAAATCCCTTTAAAAGTTAAACATCAAGTACTTTGTCCGTTTTATAATTCGTTGTCGAAACACGATTTCAGAATAAAAATCTGTTTGAAAGAATTGTTTTCGTACAACGTTTACCTTGTGTTTTTTAACCAGCATGCATCTTTAACATTTACCTTCTCTGACTGATGCAAAACATTATAACGATACCACGATGAAAAACATTGATGCGTCGGCCGGGAATCGAACCCGGATCGACTGCTTGGAAGGCAACCATGCTAACCGTTACACCACCGACGCTTTCGTTGCTTACGGACTATTCCACACAATGACGTTGAGTTGATATTCTAACAAAACTTGAAAATATTTTACATGTCTGGTAATGAACAGTTAATCATAAAAGTGACACAACAATACTTAGCCCGACGTGGGGCTCGAACCCACGACTCCGAGATTAAGAGTCTCGTGCTCTACCGACTGAGCTAGCCGGGCATTTGCGATAGTTGCGGAAGGTAAAAAACTGAAATCCCTTTAAAAGTTAAACATCAAGTACTTTGTCCGTTTTATAATTCGTTGTCGAAACACGATTTCAGAATAAAAATCTGTTTGAAAGAATTGTGTTCGTACAACGTTTACCTTGTGTTTTTTAACCAGCATGCATCTTGAACATTTACCTTCTCTGACTGATGCAAAACATTATAACGATACCACGATGAAAAACATTGATGCGTCGGCCGGGAATCGAACCCGGATCGACTGCTTGGAAGGCAACCATGCTAACCGTTACACCACCGACGCTTTCGTTGCTTACGGACTGTTCCACACAATGACGTTGAGTTGATATTCTAACAAAACTTGAAAATATTTTACATGTCTGGTAATGAACAGTTAATCATAAAAGTGACACAACAATACTTAGCCCGACGTAGGGCTCGAACCCACGACACCCAGATTAAGAGTCTCACGCTCTACCGACTGAGCTAGCCGGGCATTAGCGATAGTTGCGGAAGGTAAAAAACTGAAATCCCTTTAAAAGTTAAACATCAAGTACTTTGTCCGTTTTATAATTCGTTGTCGAAACACGATTTCAGAATAAAAATCTGTTTGAAAGAATTGTTTTCGTACAACGTTTACCTTGTGTTTTTTAACCAGCATGCATCTTGAACATTTACCTTCTCTGACTGATGCAAAACATTATAACGATACCACGATGAAAAACATTGATGCGTCGGCCGGGAATCGAACCCGGATCGACTGCTTGGAAGGCAACCATGCTAACCGTTACACCACCGACGCTTTCGTTGCTTACGGACTATTCCACACAATGACGTTGAGTTGATATTCTAACCAAACTTGAAAATATTTTACATGTCTGGTAATGAACAGTTAATCATAAAAGTGACACAACAATACTTAGCCCGACGTAGGGCTCGAACCCACGACTCCGAGATTAAGATACTCGTGCTTTACCGACTGAGCTAGCCGGGCATTTGCGATATTTACAAAAGGTAAAAAACTGAAATCCCTTTAAAAGTTAAACATCAAGTACTTTGTCCGTTTTATAATTCGTTGTCGAAACACGATTTCAGAATAAAAATCTGTTTGAAAGAATTTTTTTTCGTACAACGTTTTCCTTGTGTTTTTTAACTAGCATGCATCTTGAACATTTACCTTCTCTGACTGATGCAAAACATTATAACGATACCACGGTGAAAAACATTGATGCGTCGGCCGGGAATCGAACCCGGATCGACTGCTTGGAAGGCAACCATGCTAACCGTTACACCACCGACGCTTTCGTTGCTTACGGACTATTCCACACAATGACGTTGAGTTGATATTCTAACAAAACTTGAAAATATTTTACATGTCTGGTAATGAACAGTTAATCATAAAAGTGACACAACAATACTTAGCCCGACGTGGTCCTCGAACCCACGACTCCGAGATTAAGAGTCTCGTGCTCTACCGACTGAGCTAGCCGGGCATTAGCGATATTTACAAAAGGTAAAAAACTGAAATCCCTTTAAAAGTTAAACATCAAGTACTTTGTCCGTTTTATAATTCGTTGTCGAAACACGATTTCAGAAAAAAAATCTGTTTGAAAGAATTGTGTTCGTACAACGTTTACCTTGTGTTTTTTAACCAGCATGCATCTTGAACATTTACCTTCTCTGACTGATGCAAAACATTATAACGATACCACGATGAAAAACATTGATGCGTCGGCCGGGAATCGAACCCGGATCGACTGCTTGGAAGGCAACCATGCTAACCGTTACACCACCGACGCTTTCGTTGCTTACGGACTATTCCACACAATGACGTTGAGTTGATATTCTAACAAAACTTGAAAATATTTTACATGTCTGGTAATGAACAGTTAATCATAAAAGTGACACAACAATACTTAGCCCGACGTGGGCCTCGAACCCACGACTCCGAGATTAAGAGTCTCGTGCTCTACCGACTGAGCTAGCCGGGCATTAGCGATAGTTGCGGAAGGTAAAAAACTGAAATCCCTTTAAAAGTTAAACATCAAGTACTTTGTCCGTTTTATAATTCGTTGTCGAAACACGATTTCAGAATAAAAATCTGTTTGAAAGAATTGTGTTCGTACAACGTTTACCTTGTGTTTTTTAACCAGCATGCATCTTGAACATTTACCTTCTCTGACTGATGCAAAACATTATAACGATACCACGATGAAAAACCTTGATGCGTCGGCCGGGAATCGAACCCGGATCGACTGCTTGGAAGGCAACCATGCTAACCGTTACACCACCGACGCTTTCGTTGCTTACGGACTATTCCACACAATGACGTTGAGTTGATATTCTAACAAAACTTGAAAATATTTTACATGTCTGGTAATGAACAGTTAATCATTAAAGTGACACAACAATACTTAGCCCGACGTAGGGCTCGAACCCACGACACCAAGATTAAGAGTCTCATGCTCTACCGACTGAGCTAGCCGGGCATTAGCGATAGTTGCGGAAGGTAAAAAACTGAAATCCCTTTAAAATTTAAACATCAAGTTCTTTGTCCGTTTTATAATTCGTTGTCGAAACACGATTTCAGAATAAAAATCTGTTTGAAAGAATTGTTTTCGTACAACGTTTACCTTGTGTTTTTTAACCAGCATGCATCTTTAACATTTACCTTCTCTGACTGATGCAAAACATTATAACGATACCACGATGAAAAACATTGATGCGTCGGCCGGGAATCGAACCCGGATCGACTGCTTGGAAGGCAACCATGCTAACCGTTACACCACCGACGCTTTCGTTGCTTACGGACTATTCCACACAATGACGTTGAGTTGATATTCTAACAAAACTTGAAAATATTTTACATGTCTGGTAATGAACAGTTAATCATAAAAGTGACACAACAATACTTAGCCCGACGTGGGCCTCGAACCCACGACTCCGAGATTAAGAGTCTCGTGCTCTACCGACTGAGCTAGCCGGGCATTAGCGATAGTTGCGGAAGGTAAAAAACTGAAATCCCTTTAAAAGTTAAACATCAAGTACTTTGTCCGTTTTATAATTCGTTGTCGAAACACGATTTCAGAATAAAAATCTGTTTGAAAGAATTGTGTTCGTACAACGTTTACCTTGTGTTTTTTAACCAGCATGCATCTTGAACATTTACTTTCTCTGACTGATGCAAAACATTATAACGATACCACGATGAAAAACCTTGATGCGTCGGCCGGGAATCGAACCCGGATCGACTGCTTGGAAGGCAACCATGCTAACCGTTACACCACCGACGCTTTCGTTGCTTACGGACTATTCCACACAATGACGTTGAGTTGATATTCTAACAAAACTTGAAAATATTTTACATGTCTGGTAATGAACAGTTAATCATTAAAGTGACACAACAATACTTAGCCCGACGTAGGGCTCGAACCCACGACACCAAGATTAAGAGTCTCATGCTCTACCGACTGAGCTAGCCGGGCATTAGCGATAGTTGCGGAAGGTAAAAAACTGAAATCCCTTTAAAATTTAAACATCAAGTTCTTTGTCCGTTTTATAATTCGTTGTCGAAACACGATTTCAGAATAAAAATCTGTTTGAAAGAATTGTTTTCGTACAACGTTTACCTTGTGTTTTTTAACCAGCATGCATCTTTAACATTTACCTTCTCTGACTGATGCAAAACATTATAACGATACCACGATGAAAAACATTGATGCGTCGGCCGGGAATCGAACCCGGATCGACTGCTTGGAAGGCAACCATGCTAACCGTTACACCACCGACGCTTTCGTTGCTTACGGACTATTCCACACAATGACGTTGAGTTGATATTCTAACAAAACTTGAAAATACTTTACATGTCTGGTAATGAACAGTTAATCATAAAAGTGACACAACAATACTTAGCCCGACGTGGGGCTCGAACCCACGACTCCGAGATTAAGAGTCTCGTGCTCTACCGACTGAGCTAGCCGGGCATTAGCGATAGTTGCGGAAGGTAAAAAACTGAAATCCCTTTAAAAGTTAAACATCAAGTACTTTGTCCGTTTTATAATTCGTTGTCGAAACACGATTTCAGAATAAAAATCTGTTGGAAAGAATTGTTTTCGTACAACGTTTACCTTGTGTTTTTTAACCAGCATGCATCTTGAACATTTACCTTCTCTGACTGATGCAAAACATTATAACGATACCACGATGAAAAACATTGATGCGTCGGCCGGGAATCGAACCCGGATCGACTGCTTGGAAGGCAACCATGCTAACCGTTACACCACCGACGCTTTCGTTGCTTACGGACTATTCCACACAATGACGTTGAGTTGATATTCTAACAAAACTTGAAAATATTTTACATGTCTGGTAATGAACAGTTAATCATAAAAGTGACACAACAATACTTAGCCCGACGTAGGGCTCGAACCCACGACACCCAGATAAAGAGTCTCACGCTCTACCGACTGAGCTAGCCGGGCATTAGCGATAGTTGCGGAAGGTAAAAAACTGAAATCCCTTTAAAAGTTAAACATCAAGTACTTTGTCCGTTTTATAATTCGTTGTCGAAACACGATTTCAGAATAAAAATCTGTTTGAAAGAATTGTTTTCGTACAACGTTTACCTTGTGTTTTTTAACCAGCATGCATCTTGAACATTTACCTTCTCTGACTGATGCAAAACATTATAACGATACCACGATGAGAAAAATTGATGCGTCGGCCGGGAATCGAACCCGGATCGACTGCTTGGAAGGCAACCATGCTAACCGTTACACCACCGACGCTTTCGTTGCTTACGGACTATTCCACACAATGACGTTGAGTTGATATTCTAACCAAACTTGAAAATATTTTACATGTCTGGTAATGAACAGTTAATCATAAAAGTGACACAACAATACTTAGCCCGACGTGGGCCTCGAACCCACGACTCCGAGATTAAGATACTCGTGCTCTACCGACTGAGCTAGCAGGGCATTTGCGATATTTTCAAAAGGTAAAAAACTGAAATCCCTTTAAAAGTTAAACATCAAGTACTTTGTCCGTTTTATAATTCGTTGTCGAAACACGATTTCAGAATAAAAATCTGTTTGAAAGAATTTTTTTTCGTACAACGTTTTCCTTGTGTTTTTTAACTAGCATGCATCTTGAACATTTACCTTCTCTGACTGATGCAAAACATTATAACGATACCACGATGAAAAACATTGATGCGTCGGCCGGGAATCGAACCCGGATCGACTGCTTGGAAGGCAACCATGCTAACCGTTACACCACCGACGCTTTCGTTGCTTACGGACTATTCCACACAATGACGTTGAGTTGATATTCTAACAAAACTTGAAAATATTTTACATGTCTGGTAATGAATAGTTAATCATAAAAGTGACACAACAATACTTAGCCCGACGTGGGCCTCGAACCCACGACTCCGAGATTAAGAGTCTCGTGCTCTACCGACTGAGCTAGCCGGGCATTAGCGATAGTTGCGGAAGGTAAAAAACTGAAATCCCTTTAAAAGTTAAACATCAAGTACTTTGTCCGTTTTATAATTCGTTGTCGAAACACGATTTCAGAATAAAAATCTGTTTGAAAGAATTGTGTTCGTACAACGTTTACCTTGTGTTTTTTAACCAGCATGCATCTTGAACATTTACCTTCTCTGACTGATGCAAAACATTATAACGATACCACGATGAAAAACGTTGATGCGTCGGCCGGGAATCGAACCCGGATCGACTGCTTGGAAGGCAACCATGCTAACCGTTACACCACCGACGCTTTCGTTGCTTACGGACTATTCCACACAATGACGTTGAGTTGATATTCTAACAAAACTTGAAAATATTTTACATGTCTGGTAATGAACAGTTAATCATTAAAGTGACACAACAATACTTAGCCCGACGTAGGGCTCGAACCCACGACACCAAGATTAAGAGTCTCATGCTCTACCGACTGAGCTAGCCGGGCATTAGCGATAGTTGCGGAAGGTAAAAAACTGAAATCCCTTTAAAATTTAAACATCAAGTTCTTTGTCCGTTTTATAATTCGTTGTCGAAACACGATTTCAGAATAAAAATCTGTTGGAAAGAATTGTTTTCGTACAACGTTTACCTTGTGTTTTTTAACCAGCATGCATCTTGAACATTTACCTTCTCTGACTGATGCAAAACATTATAACGATACCACGATGAAAAACATTGATGCGTCGGCCGGGAATCGAACCCGGATCGACTGCTTGGAAGGCAACCATGCTAACCGTTACACCACCGACGCTTTCGTTGCTTACGGACTATTCCACACAATGACGTTGAGTTGATATTCTAACAAAACTTGAAAATATTTTACATGTCTGGTAATGAACAGTTAATCATAAAAGTGACACAACAATACTTAGCCCGACGTAGGGCTCGAACCCACGACACCCAGATAAAGAGTCTCACGCTCTACCGACTGAGCTAGCCGGGCATTAGCGATAGTTGCGGAAGGTAAAAAACTGAAATCCCTTTAAAAGTTAAACATCAAGTACTTTGTCCGTTTTATAATTCGTTGTCGAAACACGATTTCAGAATAAAAATCTGTTTGAAAGAATTGTTTTCGTACAACGTTTACATTGTGTTTTTTAACCAGCATGCATCTTTAACATTTACCTTCTCTGACTGATGCAAAACATTATAACGATACCACGATGAAAAACATTGATGCGTCGGCCGGGAATCGAACCCGGATCGACTGCTTGGAAGGCAACCATGCTAACCGTTACACCACCGACGCTTTCGTTGCTTACGGACTATTCCACACAATGACGTTGAGTTGATATTCTAACAAAACTTGAAAATATTTTACATGTCTGGTAATGAACAGTTAATCATAAAAGTGACACAACAATACTTAGCCCGACGTGGGGCTCGAACCCACGACTCCGAGATTAAGAGTCTCGTGCTCTACCGACTGAGCTAGCCGGGCATTAGCGAGATATTCACGGAAGGTAAAAAACTGAAACTCTTAAAAAGTTAAACATCAAGTACTTTGTCCGTTTTATAATTCGTTGTCGAAACACGATTTCAGAAAAAAAATCTGCTTGAAAGAATTTTTTTTCGTACAACGTTTACCTTGTGTTTTTTAACCAGCATGCATCTTGAACATTTACCTTCTCTGACTGATGCAAAACATTATAACGATACCACGATGAAAAACATTGATGCGTCGGCCGGGAATCGAACGCCGATCGACTGCGTGGAAGGCAACCATGCTAACCGTTACACCACCGACGCTTTCGTTGCTTACGGACTATTCCACACAATGACGTTGAGTTGATATTCTAACAAAACTTGAAAATATTTTACATGTCTGGTAATGAACAGTTAATCATAAAAGTGACACAACAATACTTAGCCCGACGTGGGGCTCGAACCCACGACTCCGAGATTAAGAGTCTCGTGCTCTACCGACTGAGCTAGCCGGGCATTAGCGAGATATTCACGGAAGGTAAAAAACTGAAACTCTTAAAAAGTTAAACATCAAGTACTTTGTCCGTTTTATAATTCGTTGTCGAAACACGATTTCAGAATAAAAATCTGTTTGAAAGAATTGTTTTCGTACAACGTTTACCTTGTGTTTTTTAACCAGCATGCATCTTGAACATTTACCTTCTCTGACTGATGCAAAACATTATAACGATACCACGATGAAAAACATTGATGCGTCGGCCGGGAATCGAACGCCGATCGACTGCGTGGAAGGCAACCATGCTAACCGTTACACCACCGACGCTTTCGTTGCTTACGGACTATTCCACACAATGACGTTGAGTTGATATTCTAACAAAACTTGAAAATATTTTACATGTCTGGTAATGAACAGTTAATCATAAAAGTGACACAACAATACTTAGCCCGACGTGGGGCTCGAGCCCATGACTCCGAGATTAAGAGTCTCGTGCTCTACCGACTGAGCTAGCCGGGCATTTGCGATAGTTGCGGAAGGTAAAAAACTGAAATCCCTTTAAAAGTTAAACATCAAGTACTTTGTCCGTTTTATAATTCGTTGTCGAAACACGATTTCAGAATAAAAATCTGTTTGAAAGAATTGTGTTCGTACAACGTTTACCTTGTGTTTTTTAACCAGCATGCATCTTGAACATTTACCTTCTCTGACTGATGCAAAACATTATAACGATACCACGATGAAAAACATTGATGCGTCGGCCGGGAATCGAACCCGGATCGACTGCTTGGAAGGCAACCATGCTAACCGTTACACCACCGACGCTTTCGTTGCTTACGGACTGTTCCACACAATGACGTTGAGTTGATATTCTAACAAAACTTGAAAATATTTTACATGTCTGGTAATGAACAGTTAATCATAAAAGTGACACAACAATACTTAGCCCGACGTAGGGCTCGAACCCACGACACCCAGATTAAGAGTCTCACGCTCTACCGACTGAGCTAGCCGGGCATTAGCGATAGTTGCGGAAGGTAAAAAACTGAAATCCCTTTAAAAGTTAAACATCAAGTACTTTGTCCGTTTTATAATTCGTTGTCGAAACACGATTTCAGAATAAAAATCTGTTTGAAAGAATTGTTTTCGTACAACGTTTACCTTGTGTTTTTTAACCAGCATGCATCTTGAACATTTACCTTCTCTGACTGATGCAAAACATTATAACGATACCACGATGAAAAACATTGATGCGTCGGCCGGGAATCGAACCCGGATCGACTGCTTGGAAGGCAACCATGCTAACCGTTACACCACCGACGCTTTCGTTGCTTACGGACTATTCCACACAATGACGTTGAGTTGATATTCTAACCAAACTTGAAAATATTTTACATGTCTGGTAATGAACAGTTAATCATAAAAGTGACACAACAATACTTAGCCCGACGTAGGGCTCGAACCCACGACTCCGAGATTAAGATACTCGTGCTTTACCGACTGAGCTAGCCGGGCATTTGCGATATTTACAAAAGGTAAAAAACTGAAATCCCTTTAAAAGTTAAACATCAAGTACTTTGTCCGTTTTATAATTCGTTGTCGAAACACGATTTCAGAATAAAAATCTGTTTGAAAGAATTTTTTTTCGTACAACGTTTTCCTTGTGTTTTTTAACTAGCATGCATCTTGAACATTTACCTTCTCTGACTGATGCAAAACATTATAACGATACCACGGTGAAAAACATTGATGCGTCGGCCGGGAATCGAACCCGGATCGACTGCTTGGAAGGCAACCATGCTAACCGTTACACCACCGACGCTTTCGTTGCTTACGGACTATTCCACACAATGACGTTGAGTTGATATTCTAACAAAACTTGAAAATATTTTACATGTCTGGTAATGAACAGTTAATCATAAAAGTGACACAACAATACTTAGCCCGACGTGGTCCTCGAACCCACGACTCCGAGATTAAGAGTCTCGTGCTCTACCGACTGAGCTAGCCGGGCATTAGCGATATTTACAAAAGGTAAAAAACTGAAATCCCTTTAAAAGTTAAACATCAAGTACTTTGTCCGTTTTATAATTCGTTGTCGAAACACGATTTCAGAATAAAAATCTGTTTGAAAGAATTGTGTTCGTACAACGTTTACCTTGTGTTTTTTAACTAGCATGCATCTTGAACATTTACCTTCTCTGACTGATGCAAAACATTATAACGATACCACGATGAAAAACATTGATTCGTCGGCCGGGAATCGAACTCGGATCGAGTGCTTGGAAGGCAACCATGCTAACCGTTACACCACCGACGCTTTCGTTGCTTACGGACTATTCCACACAATGACGTTGAGTTGATATTCTAACAAAACTTGAAAATATTTTACATGTCTGGTAATGAACAGTTAATCATAAAAGTGACACAACAATACTTAGCCCGACGTGGGGCTCGAACCCACGACTCCGAGATTAAGAGTCTCGTGCTTTACCGACTGAGCTAGCCGGGGATTAGCGAGATATTTACGGAAGGTAAAAAACTGAAACTCTTAAAAAGTTAAACATCAAGTACTTTGTCCGTTTTATAATTCGTTGTCGAAACACGATTTCAGAAAAAAAATCTGTTTGAAAGAATTGTGTTCGTACAACGTTTACCTTGTGTTTTTTAACCAGCATGCATCTTTAACATTTACCTTCTCTGACTGATGCAAAACATTATAACGATACCACGATGAAAAACATTGATGCGTCGGCCGGGAATCGAACCCGGATCGACTGCTTGGAAGGCAACCATGCTAACCGTTACACCACCGACGCTTTCGTTGCTTACGGACTATTCCACACAATGACGTTGAGTTGATATTCTAACAAAACTTGAAAATATTTTACATGTCTGGTAATGAACAGTTAATCATAAAAGTGACACAACAATACTTAGCCCGACGTGGGCCTCGAACCCACGACTCCGAGATTAAGAGTCTCGTGCTCTACCGACTGAGCTAGCCGGGCATTAGCGATAGTTGCGGAAGGTAAAAAACTGAAATCCCTTTAAAAGTTAAACATCAAGTACTTTGTCCGTTTTATAATTCGTTGTCGAAACACGATTTCAGAATAAAAATCTGTTTGAAAGAATTGTGTTCGTACAACGTTTACCTTGTGTTTTTTAACCAGCATGCATCTTGAACATTTACCTTCTCTGACTGATGCAAAACATTATAACGATACCACGATGAAAAACCTTGATGCGTCGGCCGGGAATCGAACCCGGATCGACTGCTTGGAAGGCAACCATGCTAACCGTTACACCACCGACGCTTTCGTTGCTTACGGACTATTCCACACAATGACGTTGAGTTGATATTCTAACAAAACTTGAAAATATTTTACATGTCTGGTAATGAACAGTTAATCATTAAAGTGACACAACAATACTTAGCCCGACGTAGGGCTCGAACCCACGACACCAAGATTAAGAGTCTCATGCTCTACCGACTGAGCTAGCCGGGCATTAGCGATAGTTGCGGAAGGTAAAAAACTGAAATCCCTTTAAAATTTAAACATCAAGTTCTTTGTCCGTTTTATAATTCGTTGTCGAAACACGATTTCAGAATAAAAATCTGTTTGAAAGAATTGTTTTCGTACAACGTTTACCTTGTGTTTTTTAACCAGCATGCATCTTTAACATTTACCTTCTCTGACTGATGCAAAACATTATAACGATACCACGATGAAAAACATTGATGCGTCGGCCGGGAATCGAACCCGGATCGACTGCTTGGAAGGCAACCATGCTAACCGTTACACCACCGACGCTTTCGTTGCTTACGGACTATTCCACACAATGACGTTGAGTTGATATTCTAACAAAACTTGAAAATATTTTACATGTCTGGTAATGAACAGTTAATCATAAAAGTGACACAACAATACTTAGCCCGACGTGGGGCTCGAACCCACGACTCCGAGATTAAGAGTCTCGTGCTCTACCGACTGAGCTAGCCGGGCATTAGCGATAGTTGCGGAAGGTAAAAAACTGAAATCCCTTTAAAAGTTAAACATCAAGTACTTTGTCCGTTTTATAATTCGTTGTCGAAACACGATTTCAGAATAAAAATCTGTTGGAAAGAATTGTTTTCGTACAACGTTTACCTTGTGTTTTTTAACCAGCATGCATCTTGAACATTTACCTTCTCTGACTGATGCAAAACATTATAACGATACCACGATGAAAAACATTGATGCGTCGGCCGGGAATCGAACCCGGATCGACTGCTTGGAAGGCAACCATGCTAACCGTTACACCACCGACGCTTTCGTTGCTTACGGACTATTCCACACAATGACGTTGAGTTGATATTCTAACAAAACTTGAAAATATTTTACATGTCTGGTAATGAACAGTTAATCATAAAAGTGACACAACAATACTTAGCCCGACGTAGGGCTCGAACCCACGACACCCAGATAAAGAGTCTCACGCTCTACCGACTGAGCTAGCCGGGCATTAGCGATAGTTGCGGAAGGTAAAAAACTGAAATCCCTTTAAAAGTTAAACATCAAGTACTTTGTCCGTTTTATAATTCGTTGTCGAAACACGATTTCAGAATAAAAATCTGTTTGAAAGAATTGTTTTCGTACAACGTTTACCTTGTGTTTTTTAACCAGCATGCATCTTGAACATTTACCTTCTCTGACTGATGCAAAACATTATAACGATACCACGATGAGAAAAATTGATGCGTCGGCCGGGAATCGAACCCGGATCGACTGCTTGGAAGGCAACCATGCTAACCGTTACACCACCGACGCTTTCGTTGCTTACGGACTATTCCACACAATGACGTTGAGTTGATATTCTAACCAAACTTGAAAATATTTTACATGTCTGGTAATGAACAGTTAATCATAAAAGTGACACAACAATACTTAGCCCGACGTGGGCCTCGAACCCACGACTCCGAGATTAAGATACTCGTGCTCTACCGACTGAGCTAGCCGGGCATTTGCGATATTTTCAAAAGGTAAAAAACTGAAATCCCTTTAAAAGTTAAACATCAAGTACTTTGTCCGTTTTATAATTCGTTGTCGAAACACGATTTCAGAATAAAAATCTGTTTGAAAGAATTTTTTTTCGTACAACGTTTTCCTTGTGTTTTTTAACTAGCATGCATCTTGAACATTTACCTTCTCTGACTGATGCAAAACATTATAACGATACCACGATGAAAAACATTGATGCGTCGGCCGGGAATCGAACCCGGATCGACTGCTTGGAAGGCAACCATGCTAACCGTTACACCACCGACGCTTTCGTTGCTTACGGACTATTCCACACAATGACGTTGAGTTGATATTCTAACAAAACTTGAAAATATTTTACATGTCTGGTAATGAACAGTTAATCATAAAAGTGACACAACAATACTTAGCCCGACGTGGGCCTCGAACCCACGACTCCGAGATTAAGAGTCTCGTGCTCTACCGACTGAGCTAGCCGGGCATTAGCGATAGTTGCGGAAGGTAAAAAACTGAAATCCCTTTAAAAGTTAAACATCAAGTACTTTGTCCGTTTTATAATTCGTTGTCGAAACACGATTTCAGAATAAAAATCTGTTTGAAAGAATTGTGTTCGTACAACGTTTACCTTGTGTTTTTTAACCAGCATGCATCTTGAACATTTACCTTCTCTGACTGATGCAAAACATTATAACGATACCACGATGAAAAACGTTGATGCGTCGGCCGGGAATCGAACCCGGATCGACTGCTTGGAAGGCAACCATGCTAACCGTTACACCACCGACGCTTTCGTTGCTTACGGACTATTCCACACAATGACGTTGAGTTGATATTCTAACAAAACTTGAAAATATTTTACATGTCTGGTAATGAACAGTTAATCATTAAAGTGACACAACAATACTTAGCCCGACGTAGGGCTCGAACCCACGACACCAAGATTAAGAGTCTCATGCTCTACCGACTGAGCTAGCCGGGCATTAGCGATAGTTGCGGAAGGTAAAAAACTGAAATCCCTTTAAAATTTAAACATCAAGTTCTTTGTCCGTTTTATAATTCGTTGTCGAAACACGATTTCAGAATAAAAATCTGTTGGAAAGAATTGTTTTCGTACAACGTTTACCTTGTGTTTTTTAACCAGCATGCATCTTGAACATTTACCTTCTCTGACTGATGCAAAACATTATAACGATACCACGATGAAAAACATTGATGCGTCGGCCGGGAATCGAACCCGGATCGACTGCTTGGAAGGCAACCATGCTAACCGTTACACCACCGACGCTTTCGTTGCTTACGGACTATTCCACACAATGACGTTGAGTTGATATTCTAACAAAACTTGAAAATATTTTACATGTCTGGTAATGAACAGTTAATCATAAAAGTGACACAACAATACTTAGCCCGACGTAGGGCTCGAACCCACGACACCCAGATAAAGAGTCTCACGCTCTACCGACTGAGCTAGCCGGGCATTAGCGATAGTTGCGGAAGGTAAAAAACTGAAATCCCTTTAAAAGTTAAACATCAAGTACTTTGTCCGTTTTATAATTCGTTGTCGAAACACGATTTCAGAATAAAAATCTGTTTGAAAGAATTGTTTTCGTACAACGTTTACCTTGTGTTTTTTAACCAGCATGCATCTTGAACATTTACCTTCTCTGACTGATGCAAAACATTATAACGATACCACGATGAGAAAAATTGATGCGTCGGCCGGGAATCGAACCCGGATCGACTGCTTGGAAGGCAACCATGCTAACCGTTACACCACCGACGCTTTCGTTGCTTACGGACTATTCCACACAATGACGTTGAGTTGATATTCTAACCAAACTTGAAAATATTTTACATGTCTGGTAATGAACAGTTAATCATAAAAGTGACACAACAATACTTAGCCCGACGTGGGCCTCGAACCCACGACTCCGAGATTAAGATACTCGTGCTCTACCGACTGAGCTAGCCGGGCATTTGCGATATTTTCAAAAGGTAAAAAACTGAAATCCCTTTAAAAGTTAAACATCAAGTACTTTGTCCGTTTTATAATTCGTTGTCGAAACACGATTTCAGAATGAAAATCTGTTTGAAAGAATTTTTTTTCGTACAACGTTTTCCTTGTGTTTTTTAACTAGCATGCATCTTGAACATTTACCTTCTCTGACTGATGCAAAACATTATAACGATACCACGATGAAAAACATTGATGCGTCGGCCGGGAATCGAACCCGGATCGACTGCTTGGAAGGCAACCATGCTAACCGTTACACCACCGACGCTTTCGTTGCTTACGGACTATTCCACACAATGACGTTGAGTTGATATTCTAACAAAACTTGAAAATATTTTACATGTCTGGTAATGAACAGTTAATCATAAAAGTGACACAACAATACTTAGCCCGACGTGGGCCTCGAACCCACGACTCCGAGATTAAGAGTCTCGTGCTCTACCGACTGAGCTAGCCGGGCATTAGCGATAGTTGCGGAAGGTAAAAAACTGAAATCCCTTTAAAAGTTAAACATCAAGTACTTTGTCCGTTTTATAATTCGTTGTCGAAACACGATTTCAGAATAAAAATCTGTTTGAAAGAATTGTGTTCGTACAACGTTTACCTTGTGTTTTTTAACCAGCATGCATCTTGAACATTTACCTTCTCTGACTGATGCAAAACATTATAACGATACCACGATGAAAAACCTTGATGCGTCGGCCGGGAATCGAACCCGGATCGACTGCTTGGAAGGCAACCATGCTAACCGTTACACCACCGACGCTTTCGTTGCTTACGGACTATTCCACACAATGACGTTGAGTTGATATTCTAACAAAACTTGAAAATATTTTACATGTCTGGTAATGAACAGTTAATCATTAAAGTGACACAACAATACTTAGCCCGACGTAGGGCTCGAACCCACGACACCAAGATTAAGAGTCTCATGCTCTACCGACTGAGCTAGCCGGGCATTAGCGATAGTTGCGGAAGGTAAAAAACTGAAATCCCTTTAAAATTTAAACATCAAGTTCTTTGTCCGTTTTATAATTCGTTGTCGAAACACGATTTCAGAATAAAAATCTGTTTGAAAGAATTGTTTTCGTACAACGTTTACCTTGTGTTTTTTAACCAGCATGCATCTTTAACATTTACCTTCTCTGACTGATGCAAAACATTATAACGATACCACGATGAAAAACATTGATGCGTCGGCCGGGAATCGAACCCGGATCGACTGCTTGGAAGGCAACCATGCTAACCGTTACACCACCGACGCTTTCGTTGCTTACGGACTATTCCACACAATGACGTTGAGTTGATATTCTAACAAAACTTGAAAATATTTTACATGTCTGGTAATGAACAGTTAATCATAAAAGTGACACAACAATACTTAGCCCGACGTGGGGCTCGAACCCACGACTCCGAGATTAAGAGTCTCGTGCTCTACCGACTGAGCTAGCCGGGCATTAGCGAGATATTCACGGAAGGTAAAAAACTGAAACTCTTAAAAAGTTAAACATCAAGTACTTTGTCCGTTTTATAATTCGTTGTCGAAACACGATTTCAGAATAAAAATCTGTTTGAAAGAATTGTTTTCGTACAACGTTTACCTTGTGTTTTTTAACCAGCATGCATCTTGAACATTTACCTTCTCTGACTGATGCAAAACATTATAACGATACCACGATGAAAAACATTGATGCGTCGGCCGGGAATCGAACGCCGATCGACTGCGTGGAAGGCAACCATGCTAACCGTTACACCACCGACGCTTTCGTTGCTTACGGACTATTCCACACAATGACGTTGAGTTGATATTCTAACAAAACTTGAAAATATTTTACATGTCTGGTAATGAACAGTTAATCATAAAAGTGACACAACAATACTTAGCCCGACGTGGGGCTCGAGCCCATGACTCCGAGATTAAGAGTCTCGTGCTCTACCGACTGAGCTAGCCGGGCATTTGCGATAGTTGCGGAAGGTAAAAAACTGAAATCCCTTTAAAAGTTAAACATCAAGTACTTTGTCCGTTTTATAATTCGTTGTCGAAACACGATTTCAGAATAAAAATCTGTTTGAAAGAATTGTGTTCGTACAACGTTTACCTTGTGTTTTTTAACCAGCATGCATCTTGAACATTTACCTTCTCTGACTGATGCAAAACATTATAACGATACCACGATGAAAAACATTGATGCGTCGGCCGGGAATCGAACCCGGATCGACTGCTTGGAAGGCAACCATGCTAACCGTTACACCACCGACGCTTTCGTTGCTTACGGACTGTTCCACACAATGACGTTGAGTTGATATTCTAACAAAACTTGAAAATATTTTACATGTCTGGTAATGAACAGTTAATCATAAAAGTGACACAACAATACTTAGCCCGACGTAGGGCTCGAACCCACGACACCCAGATTAAGAGTCTCACGCTCTACCGACTGAGCTAGCCGGGCATTAGCGATAGTTGCGGAAGGTAAAAAACTGAAATCCCTTTAAAAGTTAAACATCAAGTACTTTGTCCGTTTTATAATTCGTTGTCGAAACACGATTTCAGAATAAAAATCTGTTTGAAAGAATTGTTTTCGTACAACGTTTACCTTGTGTTTTTTAACCAGCATGCATCTTGAACATTTACCTTCTCTGACTGATGCAAAACATTATAACGATACCACGATGAAAAACATTGATGCGTCGGCCGGGAATCGAACCCGGATCGACTGCTTGGAAGGCAACCATGCTAACCGTTACACCACCGACGCTTTCGTTGCTTACGGACTATTCCACACAATGACGTTGAGTTGATATTCTAACCAAACTTGAAAATATTTTACATGTCTGGTAATGAACAGTTAATCATAAAAGTGACACAACAATACTTAGCCCGACGTAGGGCTCGAACCCACGACTCCGAGATTAAGATACTCGTGCTTTACCGACTGAGCTAGCCGGGCATTTGCGATATTTACAAAAGGTAAAAAACTGAAATCCCTTTAAAAGTTAAACATCAAGTACTTTGTCCGTTTTATAATTCGTTGTCGAAACACGATTTCAGAATAAAAATCTGTTTGAAAGAATTTTTTTTCGTACAACGTTTTCCTTGTGTTTTTTAACTAGCATGCATCTTGAACATTTACCTTCTCTGACTGATGCAAAACATTATAACGATACCACGGTGAAAAACATTGATGCGTCGGCCGGGAATCGAACCCGGATCGACTGCTTGGAAGGCAACCATGCTAACCGTTACACCACCGACGCTTTCGTTGCTTACGGACTATTCCACACAATGACGTTGAGTTGATATTCTAACAAAACTTGAAAATATTTTACATGTCTGGTAATGAACAGTTAATCATAAAAGTGACACAACAATACTTAGCCCGACGTGGTCCTCGAACCCACGACTCCGAGATTAAGAGTCTCGTGCTCTACCGACTGAGCTAGCCGGGCATTAGCGATATTTACAAAAGGTAAAAAACTGAAATCCCTTTAAAAGTTAAACATCAAGTACTTTGTCCGTTTTATAATTCGTTGTCGAAACACGATTTCAGAATAAAAATCTGTTTGAAAGAATTGTGTTCGTACAACGTTTACCTTGTGTTTTTTAACTAGCATGCATCTTGAACATTTACCTTCTCTGACTGATGCAAAACATTATAACGATACCACGATGAAAAACATTGATTCGTCGGCCGGGAATCGAACTCGGATCGAGTGCTTGGAAGGCAACCATGCTAACCGTTACACCACCGACGCTTTCGTTGCTTACGGACTATTCCACACAATGACGTTGAGTTGATATTCTAACAAAACTTGAAAATATTTTACATGTCTGGTAATGAACAGTTAATCATAAAAGTGACACAACAATACTTAGCCCGACGTGGGGCTCGAACCCACGACTCCGAGATTAAGAGTCTCGTGCTTTACCGACTGAGCTAGCCGGGGATTAGCGAGATATTTACGGAAGGTAAAAAACTGAAACTCTTAAAAAGTTAAACATCAAGTACTTTGTCCGTTTTATAATTCGTTGTCGAAACACGATTTCAGAAAAAAAATCTGTTTGAAAGAATTGTGTTCGTACAACGTTTACCTTGTGTTTTTTAACCAGCATGCATCTTTAACATTTACCTTCTCTGACTGATGCAAAACATTATAACGATACCACGATGAAAAACATTGATGCGTCGGCCGGGAATCGAACCCGGATCGACTGCTTGGAAGGAAACCATGCTAACCGTTACACCACCGACGCTTTCGTTGCTTACGGACTATTCCACACAATGACGTTGAGTTGATATTCTAACAAAACTTGAAAATATTTTACATGTCTGGTAATGAACAATTAATCATAAAAGTGACACAACAATACTTAGCCCGACGTGGGCCTCGAACCCACGACTCCGAGATTAAGAGTCTCGTGCTCTACCGACTGAGCTAGCCGGGCATTAGCGATAGTTGCGGAAGGTAAAAAACTGAAATCCCTTTAAAAGTTAAACATCAAGTACTTTGTCCGTTTTATAATTCGTTGTCGAAACACGATTTCAGAATAAAAATCTGTTTGAAAGAATTGTGTTCGTACAACGTTTACCTTGTGTTTTTTAACCAGCATGCATCTTGAACATTTACCTTCTCTGACTGATGCAAAACATTATAACGATACCACGATGAAAAACCTTGATGCGTCGGCCGGGAATCGAACCCGGATCGACTGCTTGGAAGGCAACCATGCTAACCGTTACACCACCGACGCTTTCGTTGCTTACGGACTATTCCACACAATGACGTTGAGTTGATATTCTAACAAAACTTGAAAATATTTTACATGTCTGGTAATGAACAGTTAATCATTAAAGTGACACAACAATACTTAGCCCGACGTAGGGCTCGAACCCACGACACCAAGATTAAGAGTCTCATGCTCTACCGACTGAGCTAGCCGGGCATTAGCGATAGTTGCGGAAGGTAAAAAACTGAAATCCCTTTAAAATTTAAACATCAAGTTCTTTGTCCGTTTTATAATTCGTTGTCGAAACACGATTTCAGAATAAAAATCTGTTTGAAAGAATTGTTTTCGTACAACGTTTACCTTGTGTTTTTTAACCAGCATGCATCTTTAACATTTACCTTCTCTGACTGATGCAAAACATTATAACGATACCACGATGAAAAACATTGATGCGTCGGCCGGGAATCGAACCCGGATCGACTGCTTGGAAGGCAACCATGCTAACCGTTACACCACCGACGCTTTCGTTGCTTACGGACTATTCCACACAATGACGTTGAGTTGATATTCTAACAAAACTTGAAAATATTTTACATGTCTGGTAATGAACAGTTAATCATAAAAGTGACACAACAATACTTAGCCCGACGTGGGGCTCGAACCCACGACTCCGAGATTAAGAGTCTCGTGCTCTACCGACTGAGCTAGCCGGGCATTAGCGATAGTTGCGGAAGGTAAAAAACTGAAATCCCTTTAAAAGTTAAACATCAAGTACTTTGTCCGTTTTATAATTCGTTGTCGAAACACGATTTCAGAATAAAAATCTGTTGGAAAGAATTGTTTTCGTACAACGTTTACCTTGTGTTTTTTAACCAGCATGCATCTTGAACATTTACCTTCTCTGACTGATGCAAAACATTATAACGATACCACGATGAAAAACATTGATGCGTCGGCCGGGAATCGAACCCGGATCGACTGCTTGGAAGGCAACCATGCTAACCGTTACACCACCGACGCTTTCGTTGCTTACGGACTATTCCACACAATGACGTTGAGTTGATATTCTAACAAAACTTGAAAATATTTTACATGTCTGGTAATGAACAGTTAATCATAAAAGTGACACAACAATACTTAGCCCGACGTAGGGCTCGAACCCACGACACCCAGATAAAGAGTCTCACGCTCTACCGACTGAGCTAGCCGGGCATTAGCGATAGTTGCGGAAGGTAAAAAACTGAAATCCCTTTAAAAGTTAAACATCAAGTACTTTGTCCGTTTTATAATTCGTTGTCGAAACACGATTTCAGAATAAAAATCTGTTTGAAAGAATTGTTTTCGTACAACGTTTACCTTGTGTTTTTTAACCAGCATGCATCTTGAACATTTACCTTCTCTGACTGATGCAAAACATTATAACGATACCACGATGAGAAAAATTGATGCGTCGGCCGGGAATCGAACCCGGATCGACTGCTTGGAAGGCAACCATGCTAACCGTTACACCACCGACGCTTTCGTTGCTTACGGACTATTCCACACAATGACGTTGAGTTGATATTCTAACCAAACTTGAAAATATTTTACATGTCTGGTAATGAACAGTTAATCATAAAAGTGACACAACAATACTTAGCCCGACGTGGGCCTCGAACCCACGACTCCGAGATTAAGATACTCGTGCTCTACCGACTGAGCTAGCCGGGCATTTGCGATATTTTCAAAAGGTAAAAAACTGAAATCCCTTTAAAAGTTAAACATCAAGTACTTTGTCCGTTTTATAATTCGTTGTCGAAACACGATTTCAGAATAAAAATCTGTTTGAAAGAATTTTTTTTCGTACAACGTTTTCCTTGTGTTTTTTAACTAGCATGCATCTTGAACATTTACCTTCTCTGACTGATGCAAAACATTATAACGATACCACGATGAAAAACATTGATGCGTCGGCCGGGAATCGAACCCGGATCGACTGCTTGGAAGGCAACCATGCTAACCGTTACACCACCGACGCTTTCGTTGCTTACGGACTATTCCACACAATGACGTTGAGTTGATATTCTAACAAAACTTGAAAATATTTTACATGTCTGGTAATGAACAGTTAATCATAAAAGTGACACAACAATACTTAGCCCGACGTGGGCCTCGAACCCACGACTCCGAGATTAAGAGTCTCGTGCTCTACCGACTGAGCTAGCCGGGCATTAGCGATAGTTGCGGAAGGTAAAAAACTGAAATCCCTTTAAAAGTTAAACATCAAGTACTTTGTCCGTTTTATAATTCGTTGTCGAAACACGATTTCAGAATAAAAATCTGTTTGAAAGAATTGTGTTCGTACAACGTTTACCTTGTGTTTTTTAACCAGCATGCATCTTGAACATTTACCTTCTCTGACTGATGCAAAACATTATAACGATACCACGATGAAAAACCTTGATGCGTCGGCCGGGAATCGAACCCGGATCGACTGCTTGGAAGGCAACCATGCTAACCGTTACACCACCGACGCTTTCGTTGCTTACGGACTATTCCACACAATGACGTTGAGTTGATATTCTAACAAAACTTGAAAATATTTTACATGTCTGGTAATGAACAGTTAATCATTAAAGTGACACAACAATACTTAGCCCGACGTAGGGCTCGAACCCACGACACCAAGATTAAGAGTCTCATGCTCTACCGACTGAGCTAGCCGGGCATTAGCGATAGTTGCGGAAGGTAAAAAACTGAAATCCCTTTAAAATTTAAACATCAAGTTCTTTGTCCGTTTTATAATTCGTTGTCGAAACACGATTTCAGAATAAAAATCTGTTGGAAAGAATTGTTTTCGTACAACGTTTACCTTGTGTTTTTTAACCAGCATGCATCTTGAACATTTACCTTCTCTGACTGATGCAAAACATTATAACGATACCACGATGAAAAACATTGATGCGTCGGCCGGGAATCGAACCCGGATCGACTGCTTGGAAGGCAACCATGCTAACCGTTACACCACCGACGCTTTCGTTGCTTACGGACTATTCCACACAATGACGTTGAGTTGATATTCTAACAAAACTTGAAAATATTTTACATGTCTGGTAATGAACAGTTAATCATAAAAGTGACACAACAATACTTAGCCCGACGTAGGGCTCGAACCCACGACACCCAGATAAAGAGTCTCACGCTCTACCGACTGAGCTAGCCGGGCATTAGCGATAGTTGCGGAAGGTAAAAAACTGAAATCCCTTTAAAAGTTAAACATCAAGTACTTTGTCCGTTTTATAATTCGTTGTCGAAACACGATTTCAGAATAAAAATCTGTTTGAAAGAATTGTTTTCGTACAACGTTTACCTTGTGTTTTTTAACCAGCATGCATCTTGAACATTTACCTTCTCTGACTGATGCAAAACATTATAACGATACCACGATGAGAAAAATTGATGCGTCGGCCGGGAATCGAACCCGGATCGACTGCTTGGAAGGCAACCATGCTAACCGTTACACCACCGACGCTTTCGTTGCTTACGGACTATTCCACACAATGACGTTGAGTTGATATTCTAACCAAACTTGAAAATATTTTACATGTCTGGTAATGAACAGTTAATCATAAAAGTGACACAACAATACTTAGCCCGACGTGGGCCTCGAACCCACGACTCCGAGATTAAGATACTCGTGCTCTACCGACTGAGCTAGCCGGGCATTTGCGATATTTTCAAAAGGTAAAAAACTGAAATCCCTTTAAAAGTTAAACATCAAGTACTTTGTCCGTTTTATAATTCGTTGTCGAAACACGATTTCAGAATGAAAATCTGTTTGAAAGAATTTTTTTTCGTACAACGTTTTCCTTGTGTTTTTTAACTAGCATGCATCTTGAACATTTACCTTCTCTGACTGATGCAAAACATTATAACGATACCACGATGAAAAACATTGATGCGTCGGCCGGGAATCGAACCCGGATCGACTGCTTGGAAGGCAACCATGCTAACCGTTACACCACCGACGCTTTCGTTGCTTACGGACTATTCCACACAATGACGTTGAGTTGATATTCTAACAAAACTTGAAAATATTTTACATGTCTGGTAATGAACAGTTAATCATAAAAGTGACACAACAATACTTAGCCCGACGTGGGCCTCGAACCCACGACTCCGAGATTAAGAGTCTCGTGCTCTACCGACTGAGCTAGCCGGGCATTAGCGATAGTTGCGGAAGGTAAAAAACTGAAATCCCTTTAAAAGTTAAACATCAAGTACTTTGTCCGTTTTATAATTCGTTGTCGAAACACGATTTCAGAATAAAAATCTGTTTGAAAGAATTGTGTTCGTACAACGTTTACCTTGTGTTTTTTAACCAGCATGCATCTTGAACATTTACCTTCTCTGACTGATGCAAAACATTATAACGATACCACGATGAAAAACCTTGATGCGTCGGCCGGGAATCGAACCCGGATCGACTGCTTGGAAGGCAACCATGCTAACCGTTACACCACCGACGCTTTCGTTGCTTACGGACTATTCCACACAATGACGTTGAGTTGATATTCTAACAAAACTTGAAAATATTTTACATGTCTGGTAATGAACAGTTAATCATTAAAGTGACACAACAATACTTAGCCCGACGTAGGGCTCGAACCCACGACACCAAGATTAAGAGTCTCATGCTCTACCGACTGAGCTAGCCGGGCATTAGCGATAGTTGCGGAAGGTAAAAAACTGAAATCCCTTTAAAATTTAAACATCAAGTTCTTTGTCCGTTTTATAATTCGTTGTCGAAACACGATTTCAGAATAAAAATCTGTTTGAAAGAATTGTTTTCGTACAACGTTTACCTTGTGTTTTTTAACCAGCATGCATCTTTAACATTTACCTTCTCTGACTGATGCAAAACATTATAACGATACCACGATGAAAAACATTGATGCGTCGGCCGGGAATCGAACCCGGATCGACTGCTTGGAAGGCAACCATGCTAACCGTTACACCACCGACGCTTTCGTTGCTTACGGACTATTCCACACAATGACGTTGAGTTGATATTCTAACAAAACTTGAAAATATTTTACATGTCTGGTAATGAACAGTTAATCATAAAAGTGACACAACAATACTTAGCCCGACGTGGGGCTCGAACCCACGACTCCGAGATTAAGAGTCTCGTGCTCTACCGACTGAGCTAGCCGGGCATTAGCGATAGTTGCGGAAGGTAAAAAACTGAAATCCCTTTAAAAGTTAAACATCAAGTACTTTGTCCGTTTTATAATTCGTTGTCGAAACACGATTTCAGAATAAAAATCTGTTGGAAAGAATTGTTTTCGTACAACGTTTACCTTGTGTTTTTTAACCAGCATGCATCTTGAACATTTACCTTCTCTGACTGATGCAAAACATTATAACGATACCACGATGAAAAACATTGATGCGTCGGCCGGGAATCGAACCCGGATCGACTGCTTGGAAGGCAACCATGCTAACCGTTACACCACCGACGCTTTCGTTGCTTACGGACTATTCCACACAATGACGTTGAGTTGATATTCTAACAAAACTTGAAAATATTTTACATGTCTGGTAATGAACAGTTAATCATAAAAGTGACACAACAATACTTAGCCCGACGTGGGCCTCGAACCCACGACTCCGAGATTAAGAGTCTCGTGCTCTACCGACTGAGCTAGCCGGGCATTAGCGATAGTTGCGGAAGGTAAAAAACTGAAATCCCTTTAAAAGTTAAACATCAAGTACTTTGTCCGTTTTATAATTCGTTGTCGAAACACGATTTCAGAATAAAAATCTGTTTGAAAGAATTGTGTTCGTACAACGTTTACCTTGTGTTTTTTAACCAGCATGCATCTTGAACATTTACCTTCTCTGACTGATGCAAAACATTATAACGATACCACGATGAAAAACGTTGATGCGTCGGCCGGGAATCGAACCCGGATCGACTGCTTGGAAGGCAACCATGCTAACCGTTACACCACCGACGCTTTCGTTGCTTACGGACTATTCCACACAATGACGTTGAGTTGATATTCTAACAAAACTTGAAAATATTTTACATGTCTGGTAATGAACAGTTAATCATTAAAGTGACACAACAATACTTAGCCCGACGTAGGGCTCGAACCCACGACACCAAGATTAAGAGTCTCATGCTCTACCGACTGAGCTAGCCGGGCATTAGCGATAGTTGCGGAAGGTAAAAAACTGAAATCCCTTTAAAATTTAAACATCAAGTTCTTTGTCCGTTTTATAATTCGTTGTCGAAACACGATTTCAGAATAAAAATCTGTTTGAAAGAATTGTTTTCGTACAACGTTTACCTTGTGTTTTTTAACCAGCATGCATCTTTAACATTTACCTTCTCTGACTGATGCAAAACATTATAACGATACCACGATGAAAAACATTGATGCGTCGGCCGGGAATCGAACCCGGATCGACTGCTTGGAAGGCAACCATGCTAACCGTTACACCACCGACGCTTTCGTTGCTTACGGACTATTCCACACAATGACGTTGAGTTGATATTCTAACAAAACTTGAAAATATTTTACATGTCTGGTAATGAACAGTTAATCATAAAAGTGACACAACAATACTTAGCCCGACGTGGGGCTCGAACCCACGACTCCGAGATTAAGAGTCTCGTGCTCTACCGACTGAGCTAGCCGGGCATTAGCGATAGTTGCGGAAGGTAAAAAACTGAAATCCCTTTAAAAGTTAAACATCAAGTACTTTGTCCGTTTTATAATTCGTTGTCGAAACACGATTTCAGAATAAAAATCTGTTGGAAAGAATTGTTTTCGTACAACGTTTACCTTGTGTTTTTTAACCAGCATGCATCTTGAACATTTACCTTCTCTGACTGATGCAAAACATTATAACGATACCACGATGAAAAACATTGATGCGTCGGCCGGGAATCGAACCCGGATCGACTGCTTGGAAGGCAACCATGCTAACCGTTACACCACCGACGCTTTCGTTGCTTACGGACTATTCCACACAATGACGTTGAGTTGATATTCTAACAAAACTTGAAAATATTTTACATGTCTGGTAATGAACAGTTAATCATAAAAGTGACACAACAATACTTAGCCCGACGTAGGGCTCGAACCCACGACACCCAGATAAAGAGTCTCACGCTCTACCGACTGAGCTAGCCGGGCATTAGCGATAGTTGCGGAAGGTAAAAAACTGAAATCCCTTTAAAAGTTAAACATCAAGTACTTTGTCCGTTTTATAATTCGTTGTCGAAACACGATTTCAGAATAAAAATCTGTTTGAAAGAATTGTTTTCGTACAACGTTTACCTTGTGTTTTTTAACCAGCATGCATCTTGAACATTTACCTTCTCTGACTGATGCAAAACATTATAACGATACCACGATGAGAAAAATTGATGCGTCGGCCGGGAATCGAACCCGGATCGACTGCTTGGAAGGCAACCATGCTAACCGTTACACCACCGACGCTTTCGTTGCTTACGGACTATTCCACACAATGACGTTGAGTTGATATTCTAACCAAACTTGAAAATATTTTACATGTCTGGTAATGAACAGTTAATCATAAAAGTGACACAACAATACTTAGCCCGACGTGGGCCTCGAACCCACGACTCCGAGATTAAGATACTCGTGCTCTACCGACTGAGCTAGCCGGGCATTTGCGATATTTTCAAAAGGTAAAAAACTGAAATCCCTTTAAAAGTTAAACATCAAGTACTTTGTCCGTTTTATAATTCGTTGTCGAAACACGATTTCAGAATAAAAATCTGTTTGAAAGAATTTTTTTTCGTACAACGTTTTCCTTGTGTTTTTTAACTAGCATGCATCTTGAACATTTACCTTCTCTGACTGATGCAAAACATTATAACGATACCACGATGAAAAACATTGATGCGTCGGCCGGGAATCGAACCCGGATCGACTGCTTGGAAGGCAACCATGCTAACCGTTACACCACCGACGCTTTCGTTGCTTACGGACTATTCCACACAATGACGTTGAGTTGATATTCTAACAAAACTTGAAAATATTTTACATGTCTGGTAATGAACAGTTAATCATAAAAGTGACACAACAATACTTAGCCCGACGTGGGCCTCGAACCCACGACTTCGAGATTAAGAGTCTCGTGCTTTACCGACTGAGCTAGCCGGGGATTAGCGAGATATTTACGGAAGGTAAAAAACTGAAACTCTTAAAAAGTTAAACATCAAGTACTTTGTCCGTTTTATAATTCGTTGTCGAAACACGATTTCAGAATAAAAATCTGTTGGAAAGAATTGTTTTCGTACAACGTTTACCTTGTGTTTTTTAACCAGCATGCATCTTGAACATTTACCTTCTCTGACTGATGCAAAACATTATAACGATACCACGATGAAAAACATTGATGCGTCGGCCGGGAATCGAACCCGGATCGACTGCTTGGAAGGCAACCATGCTAACCGTTACACCACCGACGCTTTCGTTGCTTACGGACTATTCCACACAATGACGTTGAGTTGATATTCTAACAAAACTTGAAAATATTTTACATGTCTGGTAATGAACAGTTAATCATAAAAGTGACACAACAATACTTAGCCCGACGTAGGGCTCGAACCCACGACACCCAGATAAAGAGTCTCACGCTCTACCGACTGAGCTAGCCGGGCATTAGCGATAGTTGCGGAAGGTAAAAAACTGAAATCCCTTTAAAAGTTAAACATCAAGTACTTTGTCCGTTTTATAATTCGTTGTCGAAACACGATTTCAGAATAAAAATCTGTTTGAAAGAATTGTTTTCGTACAACGTTTACCTTGTGTTTTTTAACCAGCATGCATCTTGAACATTTACCTTCTCTGACTGATGCAAAACATTATAACGATACCACGATGAGAAAAATTGATGCGTCGGCCGGGAATCGAACCCGGATCGACTGCTTGGAAGGCAACCATGCTAACCGTTACACCACCGACGCTTTCGTTGCTTACGGACTATTCCACACAATGACGTTGAGTTGATATTCTAACCAAACTTGAAAATATTTTACATGTCTGGTAATGAACAGTTAATCATAAAAGTGACACAACAATACTTAGCCCGACGTGGGCCTCGAACCCACGACTCCGAGATTAAGATACTCGTGCTCTACCGACTGAGCTAGCCGGGCATTTGCGATATTTTCAAAAGGTAAAAAACTGAAATCCCTTTAAAAGTTAAACATCAAGTACTTTGTCCGTTTTATAATTCGTTGTCGAAACACGATTTCAGAATAAAAAACTGTTTGAAAGAATTTTTTTTCGTACAACGTTTTCCTTGTGTTTTTTAACTAGCATGCATCTTGAACATTTACCTTCTCTGACTGATGCAAAACATTATAACGATACCACGATGAAAAACATTGATGCGTCGGCCGGGAATCGAACCCGGATCGACTGCTTGGAAGGCAACCATGCTAACCGTTACACCACCGACGCTTTCGTTGCTTACGGACTATTCCACACAATGACGTTGAGTTGATATTCTAACAAAACTTGAAAATATTTTACATGTCTGGTAATGAACAGTTAATCATAAAAGTGACACAACAATACTTAGCCCGACGTGGGCCTCGAACCCACGACTCCGAGATTAAGAGTCTCGTGCTTTACCGACTGAGCTAGCCGGTGATTAGCGAGATATTTACGGAAGGTAAAAAACTGAAACTCTTAAAAAGTTAAACATCAAGTACTTTGTCCGTTTTATAATTCGTTGTCGAAACACGATTTCAGAATAAAAATCTGTTTGAAAGAATTGTGTTTGTACAACGTTTACCTTGTGTTTTTTAACCAGCATGCATCTTGAACATTTACCTTCTCTGACTGATGCAAAACATTATAACGATACCACGATGAAAAACATTGATGCGTCGGCCGGGAATCGAACCCGGATCGACTTCTTGGAAGGCAACCATGCTAACCGTTACACCACCGACGCTTTCGTTGCTTACGGATTATTCCACACAATGACGTTGAGTTGATATTCTAACAAAACTTGAAAATATTTTATATGTCTGGTAATGAACAGTTAATCATAAAAGTGACACAACAATACTTAGCCCGACTTAGGGCTCGAACCCACGACACCCAATTTAAGAGTCTCATGCTCTACCGACTGAGCTAGCCGGGCATTAGCGATAGTTGCGGAAGGTAAAAAACTGAAATCCCTTTAAAAGTTAAACATCAAGTACTTTGTCCGTTTTATAATTCGTTGTCGAAACACGATTTCAGAATAAAAATCTGTTTGAAAGAATTGTTTTCGTACAACGTTTACCTTGTGTTTTTTAACCAGCATGCATCTTGAACATTTACCTTCTCTGACTGATTCAAAACATTATAACGATACCACGATGAAAAACATTGATGCGTCGGCCGGGAATCGAACCCGGATCGACTGCTTGGAAGGCAACCATGCTAACCGTTACACCACCGACGCTTTCGTTGCTTACGGACTATTCCACACAATGACGTTGAGTTGATATTCTAACAAAACTTGAAAATATTTTACATGTCTGGTAATGAACAGTTAATCATAAAAGTGACACAACAATACTTAGCCCGACGTGGGCCTCGAACCCACGACTCCGAGATTAAGATACTCGTGCTCTACCGACTGAGCTAGCCGGGCATTTGCGATATTTACAAAAGGTAAAAAACTGAAATCCCTTTAAAAGTTAAACATCAAGTACTTTGTCCGTTTTATAATTCGTTGTCGAAACACGATTTCAGAATAAAAATCTGTTTGAAAGAATTTTTTTTCGTACAACGTTTTCCTTGTGTTTTTTAACTAGCATGCATCTTGAACATTTACCTTCTCTGACTGATGCAAAACATTATAACGATACCACGGTGAAAAACATTGATGCGTCGGCCGGGAATCGAACCCGGATCGACTGCTTGGAAGGCAACCATGCTAACCGTTACACCACCGACGCTTTCGTTGCTTACGGACTATTCCACACAATGACGTTGAGTTGATATTCTAACAAAACTTGAAAATATTTTACATGTCTGGTAATGAACAGTTAATCATAAAAGTGACACAACAATACTTAGCCCGACGTGGTCCTCGAACCCACGACTCCGAGATTAAGAGTCTCGTGCTCTACCGACTGAGCTAGCCGGGCATTAGCGATATTTACAAAAGGTAAAAAACTGAAATCCCTTTAAAAGTTAAACATCAAGTACTTTGTCCGTTTTATAATTCGTTGTCGAAACACGATTTCAGAATAAAAATCTGTTTGAAAGAATTGTGTTCGTACAACGTTTACCTTGTGTTTTTTAACTAGCATGCATCTTGAACATTTACCTTCTCTGACTGATGCAAAACATTATAACGATACCACGATGAAAAACATTGATGTCGTCGGCCGGGAATCGAACTCGGATCGAGTGCTTGGAAGGCAACCATGCTAACCGTTACACCACCGACGCTTTCGTTGCTTACGGACTATTCCACACAATGACGTTGAGTTGATATTCTAACAAAACTTGAAAATATTTTACATGTCTGGTAATGAACAGTTAATCATAAAAGTGACACAACAATACTTAGCCCGACGTGGGGCTCGAACCCACGACTCCGAGATTAAGAGTCTCGTGCTTTACCGACTGAGCTAGCCGGGGATTAGCGAGATATTTACGGAAGGTAAAAAACTGAAACTCTTACAAAGTTAAACATCAAGTACTTTGTCCGTTTTATAATTCGTTGTCGAAACACGATATCAGAATAAAAATCTGTTTGAAAGAATTGTGTTCGTACAACGTTTTCCTTGTGTTTTTTAACCAGCATGCATCTTGAACATTTACCTTCTCTGACTGATGCAAAACATTATAACGATACCACGATGAAAAACATTGATGCGTCGGCCGGGAATCGAACCCGGATCGACTGCTTGGAAGGCAACCATGCTAACCGTTACACCACCGACGCTTTCGTTGCTTACGGACTATTCCACACAATGACGTTGAGTTGATATTCTAACAAAACTTGAAAATATTTTACATGTCTGGTAATGAACAGTTAATCATAAAAGTGACACAACAATACTTAGCCCGACGTGGGCCTCGAACCCACGACTCCGAGATTAAGAGTCTCGTGCTTTACCGACTGAGCTAGCCGGTGATTAGCGAGATATTTACGGAAGGTAAAAAACTGAAACTCTTAAAAAGTTAAACATCAAGTACTTTGTCCGTTTTATAATTCGTTGTCGAAACACGATTTCAGAATAAAAATCTGTTTGAAAGAATTGTGTTTGTACAACGTTTACCTTGTGTTTTTTAACCAGCATGCATCTTGAACATTTACCTTCTCTGACTGATGCAAAACATTATAACGATACCACGATGAAAAACATTGATGCGTCGGCCGGGAATCGAACCCGGATCGACTTCTTGGAAGGCAACCATGCTAACCGTTACACCACCGACGCTTTCGTTGCTTACGGATTATTCCACACAATGACGTTGAGTTGATATTCTAACAAAACTTGAAAATATTTTATATGTCTGGTAATGAACAGTTAATCATAAAAGTGACACAACAATACTTAGCCCGACGTAGGGCTCGAACCCACGACACCCAATTTAAGAGTCTCATGCTCTACCGACTGAGCTAGCCGGGCATTAGCGATAGTTGCGGAAGGTAAAAAACTGAAATCCCTTTAAAAGTTAAACATCAAGTACTTTGTCCGTTTTATAATTCGTTGTCGAAACACGATTTCAGAATAAAAATCTGTTTGAAAGAATTGTTTTCGTACAACGTTTACCTTGTGTTTTTTAACCAGCATGCATCTTGAACATTTACCTTCTCTGACTGATTCAAAACATTATAACGATACCACGATGAAAAACATTGATGCGTCGGCCGGGAATCGAACCCGGATCGACTGCTTGGAAGGCAACCATGCTAACCGTTACACCACCGACGCTTTCGTTGCTTACGGACTATTCCACACAATGACGTTGAGTTGATATTCTAACAAAACTTGAAAATATTTTACATGTCTGGTAATGAACAGTTAATCATAAAAGTGACACAACAATACTTAGCCCGACGTGGGCCTCGAACCCACGACTCCGAGATTAAGATACTCGTGCTCTACCGACTGAGCTAGCCGGGCATTTGCGATATTTACAAAAGGTAAAAAACTGAAATCCCTTTAAAAGTTAAACATCAAGTACTTTGTCCGTTTTATAATTCGTTGTCGAAACACGATTTCAGAATAAAAATCTGTTTGAAAGAATTTTTTTTCGTACAACGTTTTCCTTGTGTTTTTTAACTAGCATGCATCTTGAACATTTACCTTCTCTGACTGATGCAAAACATTATAACGATACCACGGTGAAAAACATTGATGCGTCGGCCGGGAATCGAACCCGGATCGACTGCTTGGAAGGCAACCATGCTAACCGTTACACCACCGACGCTTTCGTTGCTTACGGACTATTCCACACAATGACGTTGAGTTGATATTCTAACAAAACTTGAAAATATTTTACATGTCTGGTAATGAACAGTTAATCATAAAAGTGACACAACAATACTTAGCCCGACGTGGTCCTCGAACCCACGACTCCGAGATTAAGAGTCTCGTGCTCTACCGACTGAGCTAGCCGGGCATTAGCGATATTTACAAAAGGTAAAAAACTGAAATCCCTTTAAAAGTTAAACATCAAGTACTTTGTCCGTTTTATAATTCGTTGTCGAAACACGATTTCAGAATAAAAATCTGTTTGAAAGAATTGTGTTCGTACAACGTTTACCTTGTGTTTTTTAACTAGCATGCATCTTGAACATTTACCTTCTCTGACTGATGCAAAACATTATAACGATACCACGATGAAAAACATTGATGCGTCGGCCGGGAATCGAACTCGGATCGAGTGCTTGGAAGGCAACCATGCTAACCGTTACACCACCGACGCTTTCGTTGCTTACGGACTATTCCACACAATGACGTTGAGTTGATATTCTAACAAAACTTGAAAATATTTTACATGTCTGGTAATGAACAGTTAATCATAAAAGTGACACAACAATACTTAGCCCGACGTGGGCCTCGAACCCACGACTCCGAGATTAAGAGTCTCGTGCTTTACCGACTGAGCTAGCCGGGGATTAGCGAGATATTTACGGAAGGTAAAAAACTGAAACTCTTAAAAAGTTAAACATCAAGTACTTTGTCCGTTTTATAATTCGTTGTCGAAACACGATTTCAGAAAAAAAATCTGTTTGAAAGAATTGTGTTCGTACAACGTTTACCTTGTGTTTTTTAACCAGCATGCATCTTTAACATTTACCTTCTCTGACTGATGCAAAACATTATAACGATACCACGATGAAAAACATTGATGCGTCGGCCGGGAATCGAACCCGGATCGACTGCTTGGAAGGCAACCATGCTAACCGTTACACCACCGACGCTTTCGTTGCTTACGGACTATTCCACACAATGACGTTGAGTTGATATTCTAACAAAACTTGAAAATATTTTACATGTCTGGTAATGAACAGTTAATCATAAAAGTGACACAACAATACTTAGCCCGACGTGGGCCTCGAACCCACGACTCCGAGATTAAGAGTCTCGTGCTCTACCGACTGAGCTAGCCGGGCATTAGCGATAGTTGCGGAAGGTAAAAAACTGAAATCCCTTTAAAAGTTAAACATCAAGTACTTTGTCCGTTTTATAATTCGTTGTCGAAACACGATTTCAGAATAAAAATCTGTTTGAAAGAATTGTGTTCGTACAACGTTTACCTTGTGTTTTTTAACCAGCATGCATCTTGAACATTTACCTTCTCTGACTGATGCAAAACATTATAACGATACCACGATGAAAAACGTTGATGCGTCGGCCGGGAATCGAACCCGGATCGACTGCTTGGAAGGCAACCATGCTAACCGTTACACCACCGACGCTTTCGTTGCTTACGGACTATTCCACACAATGACGTTGAGTTGATATTCTAACAAAACTTGAAAATATTTTACATGTCTGGTAATGAACAGTTAATCATTAAAGTGACACAACAATACTTAGCCCGACGTAGGGCTCGAACCCACGACACCAAGATTAAGAGTCTCATGCTCTACCGACTGAGCTAGCCGGGCATTAGCGATAGTTGCGGAAGGTAAAAAACTGAAATCCCTTTAAAATTTAAACATCAAGTTCTTTGTCCGTTTTATAATTCGTTGTCGAAACACGATTTCAGAATAAAAATCTGTTTGAAAGAATTGTTTTCGTACAACGTTTACCTTGTGTTTTTTAACCAGCATGCATCTTTAACATTTACCTTCTCTGACTGATGCAAAACATTATAACGATACCACGATGAAAAACATTGATGCGTCGGCCGGGAATCGAACCCGGATCGACTGCTTGGAAGGCAACCATGCTAACCGTTACACCACCGACGCTTTCGTTGCTTACGGACTATTCCACACAATGACGTTGAGTTGATATTCTAACAAAACTTGAAAATATTTTACATGTCTGGTAATGAACAGTTAATCATAAAAGTGACACAACAATACTTAGCCCGACGTGGGGCTCGAACCCACGACTCCGAGATTAAGAGTCTCGTGCTCTACCGACTGAGCTAGCCGGGCATTAGCGATAGTTGCGGAAGGTAAAAAACTGAAATCCCTTTAAAAGTTAAACATCAAGTACTTTGTCCGTTTTATAATTCGTTGTCGAAACACGATTTCAGAATAAAAATCTGTTGGAAAGAATTGTTTTCGTACAACGTTTACCTTGTGTTTTTTAACCAGCATGCATCTTGAACATTTACCTTCTCTGACTGATGCAAAACATTATAACGATACCACGATGAAAAACATTGATGCGTCGGCCGGGAATCGAACCCGGATCGACTGCTTGGAAGGCAACCATGCTAACCGTTACACCACCGACGCTTTCGTTGCTTACGGACTATTCCACACAATGACGTTGAGTTGATATTCTAACAAAACTTGAAAATATTTTACATGTCTGGTAATGAACAGTTAATCATAAAAGTGACACAACAATACTTAGCCCGACGTAGGGCTCGAACCCACGACACCCAGATAAAGAGTCTCACGCTCTACCGACTGAGCTAGCCGGGCATTAGCGATAGTTGCGGAAGGTAAAAAACTGAAATCCCTTTAAAAGTTAAACATCAAGTACTTTGTCCGTTTTATAATTCGTTGTCGAAACACGATTTCAGAATAAAAATCTGTTTGAAAGAATTGTTTTCGTACAACGTTTACCTTGTGTTTTTTAACCAGCATGCATCTTGAACATTTACCTTCTCTGACTGATGCAAAACATTATAACGATACCACGATGAGAAAAATTGATGCGTCGGCCGGGAATCGAACCCGGATCAACTGCTTGGAAGGCAACCATGCTAACCGTTACACCACCGACGCTTTCGTTGCTTACGGACTATTCCACACAATGACGTTGAGTTGATATTCTAACCAAACTTGAAAATATTTTACATGTCTGGTAATGAACAGTTAATCATAAAAGTGACACAACAATACTTAGCCCGACGTGGGCCTCGAACCCACGACTCCGAGATTAAGATACTCGTGCTCTACCGACTGAGCTAGCCGGGCATTTGCGATATTTTCAAAAGGTAAAAAACTGAAATCCCTTTAAAAGTTAAACATCAAGTACTTTGTCCGTTTTATAATTCGTTGTCGAAACACGATTTCAGAATAAAAATCTGTTTGAAAGAATTTTTTTTCGTACAACGTTTTCCTTGTGTTTTTTAACTAGCATGCATCTTGAACATTTACCTTCTCTGACTGATGCAAAACATTATAACGATACCACGATGAAAAACATTGATGCGTCGGCCGGGAATCGAACCCGGATCGACTGCTTGGAAGGCAACCATGCTAACCGTTACACCACCGACGCTTTCGTTGCTTACGGACTATTCCACACAATGACGTTGAGTTGATATTCTAACAAAACTTGAAAATATTTTACATGTCTGGTAATGAACAGTTAATCATAAAAGTGACACAACAATACTTAGCCCGACGTGGGCCTCGAACCCACGACTCCGAGATTAAGAGTCTCGTGCTCTACCGACTGAGCTAGCCGGGCATTAGCGATAGTTGCGGAAGGTAAAAAACTGAAATCCCTTTAAAAGTTAAACATCAAGTACTTTGTCCGTTTTATAATTCGTTGTCGAAACACGATTTCAGAATAAAAATCTGTTTGAAAGAATTGTGTTCGTACAACGTTTACCTTGTGTTTTTTAACCAGCATGCATCTTGAACATTTACCTTCTCTGACTGATGCAAAACATTATAACGATACCACGATGAAAAACGTTGATGCGTCGGCCGGGAATCGAACCCGGATCGACTGCTTGGAAGGCAACCATGCTAACCGTTACACCACCGACGCTTTCGTTGCTTACGGACTATTCCACACAATGACGTTGAGTTGATATTCTAACAAAACTTGAAAATATTTTACATGTCTGGTAATGAACAGTTAATCATTAAAGTGACACAACAATACTTAGCCCGACGTAGGGCTCGAACCCACGACACCAAGATTAAGAGTCTCATGCTCTACCGACTGAGCTAGCCGGGCATTAGCGATAGTTGCGGAAGGTAAAAAACTGAAATCCCTTTAAAATTTAAACATCAAGTTCTTTGTCCGTTTTATAATTCGTTGTCGAAACACGATTTCAGAATAAAAATCTGTTTGAAAGAATTGTTTTCGTACAACGTTTACCTTGTGTTTTTTAACCAGCATGCATCTTTAACATTTACCTTCTCTGACTGATGCAAAACATTATAACGATACCACGATGAAAAACATTGATGCGTCGGCCGGGAATCGAACCCGGATCGACTGCTTGGAAGGCAACCATGCTAACCGTTACACCACCGACGCTTTCGTTGCTTACGGACTATTCCACACAATGACGTTGAGTTGATATTCTAACAAAACTTGAAAATATTTTACATGTCTGGTAATGAACAGTTAATCATAAAAGTGACACAACAATACTTAGCCCGACGTGGGGCTCGAACCCACGACTCCGAGATTAAGAGTCTCGTGCTCTACCGACTGAGCTAGCCGGGCATTAGCGATAGTTGCGGAAGGTAAAAAACTGAAATCCCTTTAAAAGTTAAACATCAAGTACTTTGTCCGTTTTATAATTCGTTGTCGAAACACGATTTCAGAATAAAAATCTGTTGGAAAGAATTGTTTTCGTACAACGTTTACCTTGTGTTTTTTAACCAGCATGCATCTTGAACATTTACCTTCTCTGACTGATGCAAAACATTATAACGATACCACGATGAAAAACATTGATGCGTCGGCCGGGAATCGAACCCGGATCGACTGCTTGGAAGGCAACCATGCTAACCGTTACACCACCGACGCTTTCGTTGCTTACGGACTATTCCACACAATGACGTTGAGTTGATATTCTAACAAAACTTGAAAATATTTTACATGTCTGGTAATGAACAGTTAATCATAAAAGTGACACAACAATACTTAGCCCGACGTAGGGCTCGAACCCACGACACCCAGATAAAGAGTCTCACGCTCTACCGACTGAGCTAGCCGGGCATTAGCGATAGTTGCGGAAGGTAAAAAACTGAAATCCCTTTAAAAGTTAAACATCAAGTACTTTGTCCGTTTTATAATTCGTTGTCGAAACACGATTTCAGAATAAAAATCTGTTTGAAAGAATTGTTTTCGTACAACGTTTACCTTGTGTTTTTTAACCAGCATGCATCTTGAACATTTACCTTCTCTGACTGATGCAAAACATTATAACGATACCACGATGAGAAAAATTGATGCGTCGGCCGGGAATCGAACCCGGATCGACTGCTTGGAAGGCAACCATGCTAACCGTTACACCACCGACGCTTTCGTTGCTTACGGACTATTCCACACAATGACGTTGAGTTGATATTCTAACCAAACTTGAAAATATTTTACATGTCTGGTAATGAACAGTTAATCATAAAAGTGTCACAACAATACTTAGCCCGACGTGGGCCTCGAACCCACGACTCCGAGATTAAGATACTCGTGCTCTACCGACTGAGCTAGCCGGGCATTTGCGATATTTTCAAAAGGTAAAAAACTGAAATCCCTTTAAAAGTTAAACATCAAGTACTTTGTCCGTTTTATAATTCGTTGTCGAAACACGATTTCAGAATAAAAATCTGTTTGAAAGAATTTTTTTTCGTACAACGTTTTCCTTGTGTTTTTTAACTAGCATGCATCTTGAACATTTACCTTCTCTGACTGATGCAAAACATTATAACGATACCACGATGAAAAACATTGATGCGTCGGCCGGGAATCGAACCCGGATCGACTGCTTGGAAGGCAACCATGCTAACCGTTACACCACCGACGCTTTCGTTGCTTACGGACTATTCCACACAATGACGTTGAGTTGATATTCTAACAAAACTTGAAAATATTTTACATGTCTGGTAATGAACAGTTAATCATAAAAGTGACACAACAATACTTAGCCCGACGTGGGGCTCGAACCCACGACTCCGAGATTAAGAGTCTCGTGCTTTACCGACTGAGCTAGCCGGGGATTAGCGAGATATTTACGGAAGGTAAAAAACTGAAACTCTTAAAAAGTTAAACATCAAGTACTTTGTCCGTTTTATAATTCGTTGTCGAAACACGATTTCAGAAAAAAAATCTGTTTGAAAGAATTGTGTTCGTACAACGTTTACCTTGTGTTTTTTAACCAGCATGCATCTTTAACATTTACCTTCTCTGACTGATGCAAAACATTATAACGATACCACGATGAAAAACATTGATGCGTCGGCCGGGAATCGAACCCGGATCGACTGCTTGGAAGGCAACCATGCTAACCGTTACACCACCGACGCTTTCGTTGCTTACGGACTATTCCACACAATGACGTTGAGTTGATATTCTAACAAAACTTGAAAATATTTTACATGTCTGGTAATGAACAGTTAATCATAAAAGTGACACAACAATACTTAGCCCGACGTAGGGCTCGAACCCACGACACCCAGATAAAGAGTCTCACGCTCTACCGACTGAGCTAGCCGGGCATTAGCGATAGTTGCGGAAGGTAAAAAACTGAAATCCCTTTAAAAGTTAAACATCAAGTACTTTGTCCGTTTTATAATTCGTTGTCGAAACACGATTTCAGAATAAAAATCTGTTTGAAAGAATTGTTTTCGTACAACGTTTACCTTGTGTTTTTTAACCAGCATGCATCTTGAACATTTACCTTCTCTGACTGATGCAAAACATTATAACGATACCACGATGAGAAAAATTGATGCGTCGGCCGGGAATCGAACCCGGATCGACTGCTTGGAAGGCAACCATGCTAACCGTTACACCACCGACGCTTTCGTTGCTTACGGACTATTCCACACAATGACGTTGAGTTGATATTCTAACCAAACTTGAAAATATTTTACATGTCTGGTAATGAACAGTTAATCATAAAAGTGACACAACAATACTTAGCCCGACGTGGGCCTCGAACCCACGACTCCGAGATTAAGATACTCGTGCTCTACCGACTGAGCTAGCCGGGCATTTGCGATATTTTCAAAAGGTAAAAAACTGAAATCCCTTTAAAAGTTAAACATCAAGTACTTTGTCCGTTTTATAATTCGTTGTCGAAACACGATTTCAGAATAAAAATCTGTTTGAAAGAATTTTTTTTCGTACAACGTTTTCCTTGTGTTTTTTAACTAGCATGCATCTTGAACATTTACCTTCTCTGACTGATGCAAAACATTATAACGATACCACGATGAAAAACATTGATGCGTCGGCCGGGAATCGAACCCGGATCGACTGCTTGGAAGGCAACCATGCTAACCGTTACACCACCGACGCTTTCGTTGCTTACGGACTATTCCACACAATGACGTTGAGTTGATATTCTAACAAAACTTGAAAATATTTTACATGTCTGGTAATGAACAGTTAATCATAAAAGTGACACAACAATACTTAGCCCGACGTGGGCCTCGAACCCACGACTCCGAGATTAAGAGTCTCGTGCTTTACCGACTGAGCTAGCCGGTGATTAGCGAGATATTTACGGAAGGTAAAAAACTGAAACTCTTAAAAAGTTAAACATCAAGTACTTTGTCCGTTTTATAATTCGTTGTCGAAACACGATTTCAGAATAAAAATCTGTTTGAAAGAATTGTGTTTGTACAACGTTTACCTTGTGTTTTTTAACCAGCATGCATCTTGAACATTTACCTTCTCTGACTGATGCAAAACATTATAACGATACCACGATGAAAAACATTGATGCGTCGGCCGGGAATCGAACCCGGATCGACTTCTTGGAAGGCCACCATGCTAACCGTTACACCACCGACGCTTTCGTTGCTTACGGATTATTCCACACAATGACGTTGAGTTGATATTCTAACAAAACTTGAAAATATTTTATATGTCTGGTAATGAACAGTTAATCATAAAAGTGACACAACAATACTTAGCCCGACGTAGGGCTCGAACCCACGACACCCAATTTAAGAGTCTCATGCTCTACCGACTGAGCTAGCCGGGCATTAGCGATAGTTGCGGAAGGTAAAAAACTGAAATCCCTTTAAAAGTTAAACATCAAGTACTTTGTCCGTTTTATAATTCGTTGTCGAAACACGATTTCAGAATAAAAATCTGTTTGAAAGAATTGTTTTCGTACAACGTTTACCTTGTGTTTTTTAACCAGCATGCATCTTGAACATTTACCTTCTCTGACTGATTCAAAACATTATAACGATACCACGATGAAAAACATTGATGCGTCGGCCGGGAATCGAACCCGGATCGACTGCTTGGAAGGCAACCATGCTAACCGTTACACCACCGACGCTTTCGTTGCTTACGGACTATTCCACACAATGACGTTGAGTTGATATTCTAACAAAACTTGAAAATATTTTACATGTCTGGTAATGAACAGTTAATCATAAAAGTGACACAACAATACTTAGCCCGACGTGGGCCTCGAACCCACGACTCCGAGATTAAGATACTCGTGCTCTACCGACTGAGCTAGCCGGGCATTTGCGATATTTACAAAAGGTAAAAAACTGAAATCCCTTTAAAAGTTAAACATCAAGTACTTTGTCCGTTTTATAATTCGTTGTCGAAACACGATTTCAGAATAAAAATCTGTTTGAAAGAATTTTTTTTCGTACAACGTTTTCCTTGTGTTTTTTAACTAGCATGCATCTTGAACATTTACCTTCTCTGACTGATGCAAAACATTATAACGATACCACGATGAAAAACATTGATGCGTCGGCCGGGAATCGAACCCGGATCGACTGCTTGGAAGGCAACCATTCTAACCGTTACACCACCGACGCTTTCGTTGCTTACGGACTATTCCACACAATGACGTTGAGTTGATATTCTAACAAAACTTGAAAATATTTTACATGTCTGGTAATGAACAGTTAATCATAAAAGTGACACAACAATACTTAGCCCGACGTGGGCCTCGAACCCACGACTCCGAGATTAAGAGTCTCGTGCTCTACCGACTGAGCTAGCCGGGCATTAGCGATATTTACAAAAGGTAAAAAACTGAAATCCCTTTAAAAGTTAAACATCAAGTACTTTGTCCGTTTTATAATTCGTTGTCGAAACACGATTTCAGAATAAAAATCTGTTTGAAAGAATTGTGTTCGTACAACGTTTACCTTGTGTTTTTTAACTAGCATGCATCTTGAACATTTACCTTCTCTGACTGATGCAAAACATTATAACGATACCACGATGAAAAACATTGATGTCGTCGGCCGGGAATCGAACTCGGATCGAGTGCTTGGAAGGCAACCATGCTAACCGTTACACCACCGACGCTTTCGTTGCTTACGGACTATTCCACACAATGACGTTGAGTTGATATTCTAACAAAACTTGAAAATATTTTACATGTCTGGTAATGAACAGTTAATCATAAAAGTGACACAACAATACTTAGCCCGACGTGGGGCTCGAACCCACGACTCCGAGATTAAGAGTCTCGTGCTTTACCGACTGAGCTAGCCGGGGATTAGCGAGATATTTACGGAAGGTAAAAAACTGAAACTCTTACAAAGTTAAACATCAAGTACTTTGTCCGTTTTATAATTCGTTGTCGAAACACGATATCAGAATAAAAATCTGTTTGAAAGAATTGTGTTCGTACAACGTTTTCCTTGTGTTTTTTAACCAGCATGCATCTTGAACATTTACCTTCTCTGACTGATGCAAAACATTATAACGATACCACGATGAAAAACATTGATGCGTCGGCCGGGAATCGAACCCGGATCGACTGCTTGGAAGGCAACCATGCTAACCGTTACACCACCGACGCTTTCGTTGCTTACGGACTATTCCACACAATGACGTTGAGTTGATATTCTAACAAAACTTGAAAATATTTTACATGTCTGGTAATGAACAGTTAATCATAAAAGTGACACAACAATACTTAGCCCGACGTGGGCCTCGAACCCACGACTCCGAGATTAAGAGTCTCGTGCTTTACCGACTGAGCTAGCCGGTGATTAGCGAGATATTTACGGAAGGTAAAAAACTGAAACTCTTAAAAAGTTAAACATCAAGTACTTTGTCCGTTTTATAATTCGTTGTCGAAACACGATTTCAGAATAAAAATCTGTTTGAAAGAATTGTGTTTGTACAACGTTTACCTTGTGTTTTTTAACCAGCATGCATCTTGAACATTTACCTTCTCTGACTGATGCAAAACATTATAACGATACCACGATGAAAAACATTGATGCGTCGGCCGGGAATCGAACCCGGATCGACTTCTTGGAAGGCAACCATGCTAACCGTTACACCACCGACGCTTTCGTTGCTTACGGATTATTCCACACAATGACGTTGAGTTGATATTCTAACAAAACTTGAAAATATTTTATATGTCTGGTAATGAACAGTTAATCATAAAAGTGACACAACAATACTTAGCCCGACGTAGGGCTCGAACCCACGACACCCATATTAAGAGTCTCATGCTCTACCGACTGAGCTAGCCGGGCATTAGCGATATTACATGAAAGACAAAAAAAATAGAAACTCTTAAAAAGTTAAACATCAAGTACTTTGTCCGTTTTACAATTCGTTGTCGAAACACGATTTCAGAATAAAAATCTGTTTGAAAGAATTGTTTTCGTACAACGTTTACCTTGTGTTTTTTAACCAGCATGCATCTTGAACATTTACCTTCTCTGACTGATGCAAAACATTATAACGATACCACGATGAAAAACATTGATGCGTCGGCCGGGAATCGAACCCGGATCGACTTCTTGGAAGGCAACCATGCTAACCGTTACACCACCGACGCTTTCGTTGCTTACGGATTATTCCACACAATGACGTTGAGTTGATATTCTAACAAAACTTGAAAATATTTTACATGTCTGGTAATGAACAGTTAATCATAAAAGTGACACAACAATACTTAGCCCGACGTAGGGCTCGAACCGACGACACCCAGATTAAGAGTCTCATGCTCTACCGACTGAGCTAGCCGGGCATTAGCGATAGTTGCGGAAGGTAAAAAACTGAAATCCCTTTAAAAGTTAAACATCAAGTACTTTGTCCGTTTTATAATTCGTTGTCGAAACACGATTTCAGAATAAAAATCTATTTGAAAGAATTGTTTTCGTACAACGTTTACCTTGTGTTTTTTAACCAGCATGCATCTTGAACATTTACCTTCTCTGACTGATGCAAAACATTATAACGATACCACGATGAAAAACATTGATGCGTCGGCCGGGAATCGAACCCGGATCGACTGCTTGGAAGGCAACCATGCTAACCGTTACACCACCGACGCTTTCGTTGCTTACGGACTATTCCACACAATGACGTTGAGTTGATATTCTAACAAAACTTGAAAATATTTTACATGTCTGGTAATGAACAGTTAATCATAAAAGTGACACAACAATACTTAGCCCGACGTGGGCCTCGAACCCACGACTCCGAGATTAAGAGTCTCGTGCTCTACCGACTGAGCTAGCCGGGCATTAGCGATATTTACAAAAGTTAAAACACTGAAATCCCTTTAAAAGTTAAACATCAAGTACTTTGTCCGTTTTATAATTCGTTGTCGAAACACGATTTCAGAATAAAAATCTGTTTGAAAGAATTTTTTTTCGTACAACGTTTTCCTTGTGTTTTTTAACGAGCATGCATCTTGAACATTTACCTTCTCTGACTGACGCAAAACATTATAACGATACCACGATGAAAAACATTGATGCGTCGGCCGGGAATCGAACCCGGATCGACTGCTTGGAAGGCAACCATGCTAACCGTTACACCACCGACGCTTTCGTTGCTTACGGACTATTCCACACAATGACGTTGAGTTGATATTCTAACAAAACTTGAAAATATTTTACATGTCTGGTAATGAACAGTTAATCATAAAAGTGACACAACAATACTTAGCCCGACGTGGGCCTCGAACCCACGACTCCGAGATTAAGATACTCGTGCTCTACCGACTGAGCTAGCCGGGCATTAGCGATATTTACAAAAGGTAAAAAACTGAAATCCCTTTAAAAGTTAAACATCAAGTACTTTGTCCGTTTTATAATTCGTTGTCGAAACACGATTTCAGAATAAAAATCTGTTTGAAAGAATTGTTTTCGTACAACGTTTACCTTGTATTTTTTAACTAGCATGCATCTTGAACATTTACCTTCTCTGACTGATGCAAAACATTATAACGATACCACGATGAAAAACATTGATGCGTCGGCCGGGAATCGAACCCGCATCGAGTGCTTTAAAGGCAACCATGCTAACCGTTACACCACCGACGCTTTCGTTGCTTACGGACTATTCCACACAATGACGTTGAGTTGATATTCTAACAAAACTTGAAAATATTTTACATGTCTGGTAATGAACAGTTAATCATAAAAGTGACACAACAATACTTAGCCCGACGTGGGGCTCGAACCCACGACTCCGAGATAAGAGGTCTCGTGCTCTACCGACTGAGCTAGCCGGGCATTAGCGATAGTTGCGGAAGGTAAAAAACTGAAACTCTTAACAAGTTAAACATAACGTACTTTGTCCGTTTTATAATTCGTTGTCGAAACACGATTTCAGAATAAAAATCTGTTTGAAAGAATTGTTTTCGTACAACGTTTACCTTGTGTTTTTTAACTAGCATGCATCTTGAACATTTACCTTCTCTGACTGATGCAAAACATTATAACGATACCACGATGAAAAACATTGATGCGTCGGCCGGGAATCGAACCCGGATCGACTGCTTGGAAGGCAACCATGCTAACCGTTACACCACCGACGCTTTCGTTGCATACGGACTATTCCACACAATGACGTTGAGTTGATATTCTAACAAAACTTGAAAATATTTTACATGTCTGGTAATGAACAGTTAATCATAAAAGTGACACAACCCACGACTCCGAGATTAAGAGTCTCGTGCTCTACCGACTGAGCTAGCCGGGCATTAGCGATATTTACAAAAGGTAAAAAACTGAAATCCTTTTAAAAGTTAAACATCAAGTACTTTGTCCGTTTTATAATTCGTTGTCGAAACACGATTTCAGAATAAAAATCTGTTTGAAAGAATTGTTTTCGTACAACGTTTACCTTGTGTTTTTTAACCAGCATGCATCTTGAACATTTACCTTCTCTGACTGATGCAAAACATTATAACGATACCACGATGAAAAACATTGATGCGTCGGCCGGGAATCGAACCCGGATTCACTGCTTGGCAGGCAACCATGCTAACCGTTACACCACCGACGCTTTCGTTGCTTACGGACTATTCCACACAATGACGTTGAGTTGATATTCTAACAAAACTTGAAAATATTTTACATGTCTGGTAATGAACAGTTAATCATAAAAGTGACACAACAATACTTAGCCCGACGTGGGCCTCGAACCCACGACTCCGAGATTAAGATACTCGTGCTCTACCGACTGAGCTAGCCGGGCATTAGCGATATTTACAAAAGGTAAAAAACTGAAATCCCTTTAAAAGTTAAACATCAAGTACTTTGTCCGTTTTATAATTCGTTGGCGAAACACGATTTCAGAATAAAAATCTGTTTGAAAGAATTGTTTTCGTACAGCGTTTACCTTGTGTTTTTTAACTAGCATGCATCTTGAACATTTACCTTCTCTGACTGATGCAAAACATTATAACGATACCACGATGATAAACATTGATGCGTCGGCCTGGAGTCGAACCCGGATCGACTGCTTGGAAGGCAATCATGCTAACCGTTACACCACCGACGCTGTCGGTGCTTACGGACTATTCCACACAATGACGTTGAGTTGATATTCTAACAAAACTTGAAAATATTTTACATGTCTGGTAATGAACAGTTAATCATAAAAGTGACACAACAATACTTAGCCCGACGTGGGCTCGAACCCAGGACTCCGAGATTAACAGTCTCGTGCTCTACCGACTGAGCTAGCCGGGCATTAGCGATATTCACGGAAGGTAAAAAACTGAAACTCTTAAAAAGTTAAACATCAAGTAATTTGTCGGTTTTATAATTCGTTGTCGAAACACGATTTCAGAATAAAAATCTGTTTGAAAGAATAGTTCTCGTACAACGTTTACCTTGTGTTTTTTAACCAGCATGCATCTTGAACATTTACCTTCTCTGACTGATGCAAAACATTATAACGATACCACGATGAAAAACGTTGATGCGTCGGCCGGGAATCGAACCCGGATCGACTGCTTGGAAGGCAACCATGCTAACCGTTACAACACCGACGCTTTCGTTGCTTACGGACTATTCAACACAATGACGTTGAGTTGATATTCTAACAAAACTTGAAAATATTTTACATGTCTGGTAATGAACAGTTAATCATAAAAGTGATACAACAATACTTAGCCCGACGTGGGCCTCAAACCCACGACTCCGAGATTAAGATACTCGTGCTCTACCGACTGAGCAAGCCGGGCATTAGCGATAATTACAAAAGGTAAAACACTGAAATCCCTTTAAAAGTGAAACATCAAGTACTTTGTCCGTTTTATAATTCGTTGTCGAAACACGATTTCAGAATAAAAATCTGTTTGAAAGAATTGTTTTCGTACAACGTTTACCTTGTGTTTTTTAACCAGCATGCATCTTGAACGTTTACCTTCTCTGACTGATGCAAAACATTATAACGATACCACGATGAAAAACGTTGATGCCTCGGCCGGGAATAGAACGCGGATCGACTGCTTGGAAGGCAACCATGCTAACCGTTACACCACCGACGCTTTCGTTGCCTACGGGCTATTCCACACAATGACGTTGAGTTGATATTCTAACAAAACTTGAAAATATTTTACATGTCTGGTAATGAACAGTTAATCATAAAAGTGACACAACAATACTTAGCCCGACGTAGGGCTCGAACCCACTACTCCGAGATAAGAAGTCCCGTGCTCTACCGACTGAGGTAGCCGGGCATTAGCGATATTGCATGAAAGAAAAAAAACAGAAACTCTTAAAAAGTTAAACATCAAGTACTTTGTCCGTTTTATAATTCGTTGTCGAAACACGATTTCCGAATAAAAATCTGTTTGAAAGAATTTTTTTCGTACAACGTTTACCTTGTGTTTTTTAACCAGCATGCATCTTGAACATTTACCTTCTCTGAGTGATGCAAAACATTATAACGATACCACGATGAAAAACATTGATGCGTTTGCCGGGAATCGAACCCGGATCGACTGCTTGGAAGGCAACCATTCTAACCGTTACACCACCGACGCTTTCGTTGCTTAAGGACTATTCCACACAATGACGTTGAGTTGATATTCTAACAAAACTGTAAAATATTTTACATGGCTGGTAATGAACAGTTAATCACAAAAGTGACATAACAATACTTAGCCCGACGTGGGGCTCGAACCCACGACTCCGAGAATAAGAGTCTCGTGCTCTACCGACTGAGCTAGCCGGGCATTAGCGTTATTTACGGAAGGTAAAAAACTGAAACTCTTAAAAAGTTAAACATCAAGTACTTTGTCCGTTTTATAATTCGTTGTCGAAACACGATTTTAGAATAAAAATCTGTTTGAAAGAATTGTTTTCGTACAACGTTTACCTTGTGTTTTTTAACCAGCATGCATCTTGAACGTTTACCTTCTCTGACTGATGCAAAACATTATAACGATACCACGATGAAAAATATTGATGCGTCGGCCGGGAATCGAACCCGGATCGACTGCTTGGAAGGCAACCATGCTAACCGTTACACCCCGACGCTTTCGTTGCTTACGGACTATTCCACACAATGACGTTGAGTTGATATTCTAACAAAACTTGAAAATATTTTACATGTCTGGTAATGAACAGTTAATCATAAAAGTGACACAACAATAGTTAGCCCGAAGTAGGGCTAAAACCCACGACTCCGAGATTAAGAGTCTCGTGCTCTACCGACTGAGCTAGCCGGGCATTAGCGATATTACATGAAAGAAAAAAAAACGAAACTCTTAACAAGTTAAACATCAAGTACTTTGTCCGTTTTATAATTCGTTGTCGAAACACGATTTCAGAATAAAAATCTGTTTGAAAGAATTGTTTTCGTACAACGTTTACCTTGTGTTTTTTAACCAGCATGCATCTTGAACGTTTACCTTCTCTGACTGATGCAAAACATTATAACGATACCACGATGAAAAACGTTGATGCGTCGGCCGGGAATCGAACCCGGATCGACTGCTTGGAAGGCAACCATGCTAACCGTTACACCACCGACGCTTTCGTTGCTTACGGGCTATTCCACACAATGACGTTGAGTTGATATTCTAACAAAACTTGAAAATATTTTACATGTCTGGTAATGAACAGTTAATCAGAAAAGTGACACAACAATAATAAGCCTGACGTAGGGCTCGAACCCACGACTCTGAGATAAGAAGTCTCGTGCTCTACCGACTGAGCTAGCCGGGCATTAGCGATATTACATGAAAGAAAAAAAACAGAAACTTTAAAAAGTTAAACATCAAGTACTTTGTCCGTTTTATAATTCGTTGTCGAAACACGATTTGAGAATAAAGATCTGTTTGAAAGAATTGTTTTCGTACAACGTTTACCTTGTGTTTTTTAACCAGCATGCATCTTGAACATTTACCTTCTCTGACTGATGCAAAAAATTATAACGATACCACGATGAAAAACATTGATGCGTCGGCCGGGAATCGAACCCGGATCGACTGCTTGGAAGGCAACCATGCTAACCGTTACACCACCGACGCTTTCGTTGCTTACGGACTATTCCACACAATGACGTTGAGTTGATATTCTAACAAAACTTGAAAATATTTTATATGTCTGGTAATGAACAGTTAATCAGAAAAGTGACACAACAATACTAAGCCTGACGTAGGGCTCGAACCCACGACTCCGAGATTAAGAGTCTCATGCTCTACCGACTGAGCTAGCCGGGCATTAGCGATATTACATGAAAGAAAAAAAACAGAAACTCTTAAACAGTTAAACATCAAGTACTTTGTCCGTTTTATAATTCGTTGTCGAAACACGATTTCAGAATAAAAATCTGTTTGAAAGAATTGTTTTCGTACAACGTTTACCTTGTGTTTTTTAACCAGCATGCATTTTTAACATTTACCTTCTCTGACTGATGCAAAAAATATAACGATACCACGATGAAAAACATTGATGCCTCGGCAGGGAATCGAACCCGGATCGACTGCTTGGAAGGCAACCATGCTAACCGTTATACCACCGACGCTTTCGTTGCTTACGGACTATTCCACACAATGACGTTGAGTTGATATTCTAACAAAACTGTAAAATATTTTACATGTCTGGTAATGAACAGTTAATCATAAAAGTGACACAACAATAGTTAGCCCGAAGTAGGGCTCGAACCCACGACTCCGAGATTAAGAGTCTCGTGCTCTACCGACTGAGTAGCCGGGCATTAGCGATATTTACGGAAGGTAAAAAACTGAAAGTCTTAAAAAGTTAAACATCAAGTACTTTGTCCGTTTTATAATTCGTTGTCGAAACACGATTTCAGAATAAAAATCTGTTTGAAAGAATTGTTTTCGTACAACGTTTACCTTGTGTTTTTTAACCAGCATGCATCTTGAACATTTACCTTCTCTGACTGATGCAAAACATTATAACGATACCACGATGAAAAACATTGATGCGTCGGCCGGGAATCGAACCCGGATCGACTGCTTGGAAGGCAACCATGCTAACCGTTACACCACCGACGCTTTCGTTGCTTACGGACTATTCCACACAATGACGTTGAGTTGATATTCTAACAAAACTTGAAAATATTTTACATGTCTGGTAATGAACAGTTAATCATAAAAGTGACACAACAATACTTACTCCGACGTAGGGCTCGAACCCACGGCTCCAAGATTAAGAGTCTCGTGCTGTACCGACTGAGCTAGCCGGGCATTAAAGACATTACCGGAAAGAAAAAAAAAACAGAAACTCTTAAAAAGTTAAACATCAAGTACTTTGTCCGTTTTATAATTCGTTGTGGAAACACGATTTCAGAATAAAAATCTGTTTGAAAGAATTGTTTTCGTACAACGTTTACCTTGTGTTTTTTAACCAGCATGCATCTTGAACATTTACCTTCTCTGACTGATGCAAAACATTATAACGATACCACGATGAAAAACATTGATGCGTCGGCCGGGAATCGAACCCGGATCGACTGATTGGAAGGCAACCATGCTAACCGTTACACCACCGACGCTTTCGTTGCTTACGGACTATTCCACACAATGACGTTGAGTTGATATTCTAACAAAACTTGAAAATATTTTACATGTCTGGTAATGAACAGTTAATCATAAAAGTGACACAACAATATTTAGCCCGACGTAGAGCTCGAACCCACGACTCCCAGATTAAGAGTCTCATGCTCTACCGACTGAGCTAGCCGGGCATTAGCGATATTTACGGAAGGTAAAAAACTGAAACTCTTAAACAGTTAAACATCAAGTACTTTGTCCGTTTTATAATTCGTTGTGGAAACACGATTTCAGAATAAAAATCTGTTTGAAAGAATTGTTTTCGTACAACGTTTACCTTGTGTTTTTTAACCAGCATGCATCTTGAACATTTACCTTCTCTGACTGATGCAAAACATTATAACGATACCACGATGAAAAACATTGATGCGTCGGCCGGGAATCGAACCCGGATCGACTGCTTGGAAGGCAACCATGCTAACCGTTACACCACCGACGCTTTCGTTGCTTACGGACTATTCCACACAATCACGTTGAGTTGATATTCTAACAAAAATTGAAAATATTTTACATGCCTGGTAATGAACAGTTTATCATAATAGTGACACAACAATACTTAGCCCGACGTAGGGGTCGAACGCACGACTCTTAGATTAAAAGTCTCATGCTCTACCGACTGAGCTAGCCGGGCATTAGCGATATTACATGAAAGAAAAAAAAACAGAAACTCTTACAAAGATAAACATCAAGTACTTTGTCCGTTTTATAATTCGTTGTCGAAACACGATTTCAGAATAAAAATCTGTTTGAAAGAATTGTTTTCGTACAACGTTTACCTTGTGTTTTTTAACCAGCATGCATCTTGAACATTTACCTTCTCTGACTGATGCAAAACATTATAACGATACCACGATGAAAAACATTGATGCGTCGGCCGGGAATCGAACCCGGATCGACTGCTTGGAAGGCAACCATGCTAACCGTTACACCACCGACGCTTTCGTTGCTTACGGACTATTCCACACAATGACGTTGAGTTGATATTCTAACAAAACTTGAAAATATTTTACATGTCTGGTAATGAACAGTTAATCATAAAAGTGACACAACAATACTTAGCCCGACGTGGGGCTCGAACCAACGACTCCGAGATTAAGAGTCTCATGCTCTACCGACTGAGCTAGCCGGGCATTAGCGATAGTTACGGAAGGTAAAAAACTGAAACTCTTAAACAGTTAAACATCAAGTACTTTGTCCGTTTTATAATTCGTTGTGGAAACACGATTTCAGAATAAAAATCTGTTTGAAAGAATTGTTTTCGTACAACGTTTACCTTGTGTTTTTTAACGAGCATGCATCTTGAACATTTACCTTCTCTGACTGATGCAAAAAATTATAACGATACCACGATGAAAAACATTGATGCGTCGGCCGGGAATCGAACCCGGATCGACTGCTTGGAAGGCAACCATGCTAACCGTTACACCACCGACGCTTTCGTTGCTTACGGACTATTCCACACAATGATGTTGAGTTGATATTCTAACAAAACTTGAAAATATTTTACATGCCTGGTAATGAACAGTTTATCATAAAAGTGACACAACAATACTTAGCCCGACGTAGGGCTCGAACGCACGACTCCGAGATTAAGAGTCTCATGCTCTACCGACTGAGCTAGCCGGGCATTAGCGATATTACATGAAAGAAAAAAAAAACAGAAACTCTTAAAAAGTTAAACATCAAGTACTTTGTCCGTTTTATAATTCGTTGTCGAAACACGATTTCAGAATAAAAATCTGTTTGAAAGAATTGTTTTCGTACAACGTTTACCTTGTGTTTTTTAACCAGCATGCATCTTGAACATTTACCTTCTCTGATGGATGCAAAACATTATAACGATACCACGATGAAAAACATTGATGCGTCGGCCGGGAATCGAACCCGGATCGACTGCTTGGAAGGCAACCATGCTAACCGTTACACCACCGACGCTTTTGTTGCTTACGGATTATTCCAAACAATGACGTTGAGTTGATATTCTAACAAAACTTGAAAATATTTTATATGTCTGGTAATGAACAGTTAATCATAAAAGTGACACAACAATACTTAGCCCAACGTAGAGTTCGAACCCACGACTCCCAGATTAAGAGTCTCATGCTCTACCGACTGAGCTAGCCGGGCATTAGCGAGATATTCACGGATGGTAAAAAACTGAAACTCTTAAAAAGTTAAACATCAAGTACTTTGTCCGTTTTATAATTCGTTGTCGAAACACGATTTCAGAATAAAAATCTGTTTGAAAGAATTGTTTTCGTACAACGTTTACCTTGTGTTTTTTAACCAGAATGCATCTTGAACATTTACCTTCTCTGACTGATGCAAAACATTATAACGATACCACGATGAAAAACATTGATGCGTCGGCCGGGAATCGAACCCGGATCGAGTGCTTGGAAGGCAACCATGCTAACCGTTACACCACCGACGCTTTCGTTGCTTACGGACTATTCCACACAATGACGTTGAGTTGATATTCTAACAAAACTTGAAAATATTTTACATGTCTGGTAATGAACAGTTAATCATAAAAGTGACACAACAATACTTAGCCCGACGTGGGGCTCGAACCCACGACTACGAGATTAAGAGTCTCATGCTCTACCGACTGAGCTAGCCGGGCATTAGCAATATTTACGGAAGGTAAAAAACTGAAACTCTTAAACAGTTAAACATCAAGTACTTTGTCCGTTTTATAATTCGTTGTCGAAACACGATTTCAGAATAAAAATCTGTTTGAAAGAATTGTTTTCGTACAACGTTTACCTTGTGTTTTTTAACCAGCATGCATCTTGAACATTTACCTTCTCTGACTGATGCAAAACATTATAACGATACCACGATGAAAAACATTGATGCGTCGGCCGGGAATCGAACCCGGATCGACTGCTTGGAAGGCAACCATGCTAACCGTTACACCACCGACGCTTTCGTTGCTTACGGACTATTCCACACAATGACGTTGAGTTGATATTCTAACAAAACTTGAAAATATTTTACATGTCTGGTAATGAACAGTTAATCATAAAAGTGACACAACAATACTTAGCCCGACGTGGGGCTCGAACCCACGACTCCGAGATTAAGAGTCTCGTGCTCTACCGACTGAGCTAGCCGGGCATTAGCGAGATATTCACGGAAGGTAAAAAACTGAAACTCTTAAAAAGTTAAACATCAAGTACTTTGTCCGTTTTATAATTCGTTGTCGAAACACGATTTCAGAATAAAAATCTGCTTGAAAGAATTTTTTTTCGTACAACGTTTACCTTGTGTTTTTTAACCAGCATGCATCTTGAACATTTACCTTCTCTGACTGATGCAAAACATTATAACGATACCACGATGAAAAACATTGATGCGTCGGCCGGGAATCGAACGCGGATCGACTGCTTGGAAGGCAACCATGCTAACCGTTACACCACCGACGCTTTCGTTGCTTACGGACTATTCCACACAATGACGTTGAGTTGATATTCTAACAAAACTTAAAATTTTACATGTCTGGTAATGAACAGTTAATCATAAAAGTGACACAACAATACTTAGCCCGACGTAGAGCTCGAACCCACGACTCCCAGATTAAGAGTCTCGTGCTCTACCGACTGAGCTAGCCGGGCATTAGCGATCTTACATGACAGAAAAAAAACAGAAACTCTTAAACAGTTAAACATCAAGTACTTTGTCCGTTTTATAATTCGTTGTCGAAACACGATTTCAGAATAAAAATCTGTTTGAAAGAATTGTTTTCGTACAACGTTTACCTTGTGTTTTTTAACCAGCATGCATCTTGAACATTTACCTTCTCTGACTGATGCAAAACATTATAACGATACCACGATGAAAAACATTGATGCGTCGGCCGGGAATCGAACCCGGATCGAGTGCTTGTAAGGCAACCATGCTAACCGTTACACCACCGACGCTTTCGTTGCTTACGGACTATTCCACACAATGACGTTGAGTTGATATTCTAACAAAACTTGAAAATATTTTACATGTCTGGTAATGAACAGTTAATCATAAAAGTGACACAACAACACTTAGCCCGACGTGGGGCTCGAACCCACGACTCCGAGATTAAGAGTCTCATGCTCTACCGACTGAGCTAGCCGGGCATTAGCGATATTAACGGAAGGTAAAAAACTGAAACTCTTAAACAGTTAAACATCAAGTACTTTGTCCGTTGTATAATTCGTTGTCGAAACACGATTTCAGAATAAAAATCTGTTTGAAAGAATTGTTTTCGTACAACGTTTACCTTGTGTTTTTTAACCAGCATGCATCTTGAACATTTACCTTCTCTGACTGATGCAAAACATTATAACGATACCACGATGAAAAACATTGATACGTCGGCCGGGAATCGAACCCGGATCGACTGCTTGGAAGGCAACCATGCTAACCGTTACACCACCGACGCTTTCGTTGCTTACGGACTATTCCACACAATGACGTTGAGTTGATATTCTAACAAAACTTGAAAATATTTTACATGTCTGGTAATGAACAGTTAATCATAAAAGTGACACAACAATACTTAGCCCGACGTGGGCCTCGAACCCACGACTCCGAGATTAAGAGTCTCGTGCTCTACCGACTGAGCTAGCCGGGCATTAGCAAGATATTCACGGAAGGTAAAAAACTGAAACTCTTAAAAAGTTAAACATCAAGTACTTTGTCCGTTTTATAATTCGTTGTCGAAACACGATTTCAGAATAAAAATCTGCTTGAAAGAATTTTTTTTCGTACAACGTTTACCTTGTGTTTTTTAACCAGCATGCATCTTGAACATTTACCTTCTCTGACTGATGCAAAACATTATAACGATACCACGATGAAAAACATTGATGCGTCGGCCGGGAATCGAACCCGGATCGACTGCTTGGAAGGCAACCATGCTAACCGTTACACCACCGACGCTTTCGTTGCTTACGGACTATTCCACACAATGACGTTGAGTTGATATTCTAACAAAACTTGAAAATATTTTACATGTCTGGTAATGAACAGTTAATCATAAAAGTGACACAACAATACTTAGCCCGACGTGGGGCTCGAACCCACGACTCCGAGATTAAGAGTCTCGTGCTCTACCGACTGAGCTAGCCGGGCATTAGCGATAGTTGCGGAAGGTAAAAAACTGAAATCCCTTTAAAAGTTAAACATCAAGTACTTTGTCCGTTTTATAATTCGTTGTCGAAACACGATTTCAGAATAAAAATCTGTTTGAAAGAATTGTTTTCGTACAACGTTTACTTTGTGTTTTTTAACCAGCATGCATCTTGAACATTTACCTTCTCTGACTGATGCAAAACATTATAACGATACCACGATGAAAAACATTGGTGCGTCGGCCGGGAATCGAACCCGGATCGACTGCTTGGAAGGCAACCATGCTATCCGTTACACCACCGACGCTTTCGTTGCTTACGGACTATTCCACACAATGACGTTGAGTTGATATTCTAACAAAACTTGAAAATATTTTACATGTCTGGTAATGAACAGTTAATCATAAAAGTGACACAACAATACTTAGCCAGACGGAGGGCTTGAACCCACGACACCCAGATTAAGAGTCTCATGCTCTACCGACTGAGCTAGCCGGGCATTAGCGATAGTTGCGGAAGGTAAAAAACTGAAATCCGTTTAAAAGTTAAACATCAAGTACTTTGTCCGTTGTATAATTCGTTGTCGAAACACGATTTCAGAATAAAAATCTGTTTGAAAGAATTGTTTTCGTACAACGTTTACCTTGTGTTTTTTAACCAGCATGCATCTTGAACATTTACCTTCTCTGACTGATGCAAAACATTATAACGATACCACGATGAAAAACATTGATGCGTCGGCCGGGAATCGAACCCGGATCGACTGCTTGGAAGGCAACCATGCTAACCGTTACACCACCGACGCTTTCGTTGCTTACGGACTATTCCACACAATGACGTTGAGTTGATATTCTAACAAAACTTGAAAATATTTTACATGTCTGGTAATGAACAGTTCATCATAAAAGTGACACAACAATACTTAGCCCGACGTGGGGCTCAAACCCGCGACTCCGAGTTTAAGAGTCTCGTGCTCTACCGACTGAGCTAGCCGGCCATTAGCGAGATATTCCCGGAAGGTAAAAAACTGAAACTCTTAAAAAGTTAAACATCAAGTACTTTGTCCGTTTTATAATTCGTTGTCGAAACACGATTTCAGAATAAAAATCTGCTTGAAAGAATTTTTTTTCGTACAACGTTTACTTTGTGTTTTTTAACCAGCATGCATCTTGAACATTTACCTTCTCTGACTGATGCAAAACATTATAACGATACCACGATGAAAAACATTGATGCGTCGGCCGGGAATCGAACGCGGATCGACTGCTTGGAAGGCAACCATGCTAACCATTACACCACCGACGCTTTCGTTGCTTACGGACTATTCCAAACAATGACGTTGAGTTGATATTCTAACAAAACTTGAAAATATTTTACATGTCTGGTAATGAACAGTTAATCATAAAAGTGACACAACAATACTTAGCCCGACGTGGGGCTCGAACCCACGACTCCGAGATTAAGAGTCTCGTGCTCTACCGACTGAGCTAGCCGGGCATTAGCGATAGTTGCGGAAGGTAAAAAACTGAAATCCCTTTAAAAGTTAAACATCAAGTACTTTGTCCGTTTTATAATTCGTTGTCGAAACACGATTTCAGAATAAAAATCTGTTTGAAAGAATTGTTTTCGTACAACGTTTACCTTGTGTTTTTTAACCAGCATGCATCTTGAACATTTACCTTCTCTGACTGATGCAAAACATTATAACGATACCACGATGAAAAACATTGATGCGTCGGCCGGGAATCGAACCCGGATCGACTGCTTGGAAGGCAACCATGCTAACCGTTACACCACCGACGCTTTCGTTGCTTACGGACTATTCCACACAATGACGTTGAGTTGATATTCTAACAAAACTTGAAAATATTTTACATGTCTGGTAATGAACAGTTAATCATAAAAGTGACACAACAATACTTAGCCCGACGTAGAGCTCGAACCCACGACACCCAGATTAAGAGTCTCATGCTCTAGACTGAGCTAGCCGGGCATTAGCGATAGTTGCGGAAGGTAAAAAACTGAAATCCCTTTAAAAGTTAAACATCAAGTACTTTGTCCGTTTTATAATTCGTTGTCGAAACACGATTTCAGAATAAAAATCTGTTTGAAAGAATTGTTTTCGTACAACGTTTACCTTGTGTTTTTTAACCAGCATGCATCTTGAACATTTACCTTCTCTGACTGATGCAAAACATTATAACGATACCACGATGAAAAACATTGATGCGTCGGCCGGGAATCGAACCCGGATCGACTTCTTGGAAGGCAACCATGCTAACCGTTACACCACCGACGCTTTCGTTGCTTACGGACTATTCCACACAATGACGTTGAGTTGATATTCTAACAAAACTTGAAAATATTTTATATGTCTGGTAATGAACAGTTAATCATAAAAGTGACACAACAATACTTAGCCCGACGTGGGGCTCGAACCCACGACTCCGAGATTAAGAGTCTCGTGCTCTACCGACTGAGCTAGCCGGGCATTAGCGAGATATTCACGGAAGGTAAAAAACTGAAACTCTTAAAAAGTTAAACATCAAGTACTTTGTCCGTTTTATAATTCGTTGTCGAAACACGATTTCAGAATAAAAATCTGCTTGAAAGAATTTTTTTTCGTACAACGTTTACCTTGTGTTTTTTAACCAGCATGCATCTTGAACATTTACCTTCTCTGACTGATGCAAAACATTATAACGATACCACGATGAAAAACATTGATGCGTCGGCCGGGAATCGAACGCGGATCGACTGCTTGGAAGGCAACCATGCTAACCGTTACACCACCGACGCTTTCGTTGCTTACGGACTATTCCACACAATGACGTTGAGTTGATATTCTAACAAAACTTGAAAATATTTTACATGTCTGGTAATGAACAGTTAATCATAAAAGTGACACAACAATACTTAGCCCGACGTGGGGCTCGAACCCACGACTCCGAGATTAAGAGTCTCGTGCTCTACCGACTGAGCTAGCCGGGCATTAGCGATAGTTGCGGAAGGTAAAAAACTGAAATCCGTTTAAAAGTTAAACATCAAGTACTTTGTCCGTTGTATAATTCGTTGTCGAAACACGATTTCAGAATAAAAATCTGTTTGAAAGAATTGTTTTCGTACAACGTTTACCTTGTGTTTTTTAACCAGCATGCATCTTGAACATTTACCTTCTCTGACTGATGCAAAACATTATAACGATACCACGATGAAAAACATTGGTGCGTCGGCCGGGAATCGAACCCGGATCGACTGCTTGGAAGGCAACCATGCTAACCGTTACACCACCGACGCTTTCGTTGCTTACGGACTATTCCACACAATGACGTTGAGTTGATATTCTAACAAAACTTGAAAATATTTTACATGTCTGGTAATGAACAGTTCATCATAAAAGTGACACAACAATACTTAGCCCGACGTGGGGCTCGAACCCACGACTCCGAGTTTAAGAGTCTCGTGCTCTACCGACTGAGCTAGCCGGCCATTAGCGAGATATTCCCGGAAGGTAAAAAACTGAAACTCTTAAAAAGTTAAACATCAAGTACTTTGTCCGTTTTATAATTCGTTGTCGAAACACGATTTCAGAATAAAAATCTGCTTGAAAGAATTTTTTTTCGTACAACGTTTACCTTGTGTTTTTTAACCAGCATGCATCTTGAACATTTACCTTCTCTGACTGATGCAAAACATTATAACGATACCACGATGAAAAACATTGATGCGTCGGCCGGGAATCGAACGCGGATCGACTGCTTGGAAGGCAACCATGCTAACCATTACACCACCGACGCTTTCGTTGCTTACGGACTATTCCACACAATGACGTTGAGTTGATATTCTAACAAAACTTGAAAATATTTTACATGTGTGGTAATGAACAGTTAATCATAAAAGTGACACAACAATACTTAGCCCGACGTGGGGCTCGAACCCACGACTCCGAGATTAAGAGTCTCGTGCTCTACCGACTGAGCTAGCCGGGCATTAGCGATAGTTGCGGAAGGTAAAAAACTGAAATCCCTTTAAAAGTTAAACATCAAGTACTTTGTCCGTTTTATAATTCGTTGTCGAAACACGATTTCAGAATAAAAATCTGTTTGAAAGAATTGTTTTCGTACAACGTTTACCTTGTGTTTTTTAACCAGCATGCATCTTGAACATTTACCTTCTCTGACTGATGCAAAACATTATAACGATACCACGATGAAAAACATTGATGCGTCGGCCGGGAATCGAACCCGGATCGACTGCTTGGAAGGCAACCATGCTAACCGTTACACCACCGACGCTTTCGTTGCTTACGGACTATTCCACACAATGACGTTGAGTTGATATTCTAACAAAACTTGAAAATATTTTACATGTCTGGTAATGAACAGTTAATCATAAAAGTGACACAACAATACTTAGCCCGACGTAGAGCTCGAACCCACGACACCCAGATTAAGAGTCTCATGCTCTACCGACTGAGCTAGCCGGGCATTAGCGATAGTTGCGGAAGGTAAAAAACTGAAATCCCTTTAAAAGTTAAACATCAAGTACTTTGTCCGTTTTATAATTCGTTGTCGAAACACGATTTCAGAATAAAAATCTGTTTGAAAGAATTGTTTTCGTACAACGTTTACCTTGTGTTTTTTAACCAGCATGCATCTTGAACATTTACCTTCTCTGACTGATGCAAAACATTATAACGATACCACGATGAAAAACATTGATGCGTCGGCCGGGAATCGAACCCGGATCGACTTCTTGGAAGGCAACCATGCTAACCGTTACACCACCGACGCTTTCGTTGCTTACGGACTATTCCACACAATGACGTTGAGTTGATATTCTAACAAAACTTGAAAATATTTTACATGTCTGGTAATGAACAGTTAATCATAAAAGTGACACAACAATACTTAGCCCGACGTGGGGCTCGAACCCACGACTCCGAGATTAAGAGTCTCGTGCTCTACCGACTGAGCTAGCCGGGCATTAGCGAGATATTCACGGAAGGTAAAAAACTGAAACTCTTAAAAAGTTAAACATCAAGTACTTTGTCCGTTTTATAATTCGTTGTCGAAACACGATTTCAGAATAAAAATCTGCTTGAAAGAATTTTTTTTCGTACAACGTTTACCTTGTGTTTTTTAACCAGCATGCATCTTGAACATTTACCTTCTCTGACTGATGCAAAACATTATAACGATACCACGATGAAAAACATTGATGCGTCGGCCGGGAATCGAACGCGGATCGACTGCTTGGAAGGCAACCATGCTAACCGTTACACCACCGACGCTTTCGTTGCTTACGGACTATTCCACACAATGACGTTGAGTTGATATTCTAACAAAACTTGAAAATATTTTACATGTCTGGTAATGAACAGTTAATCATAAAAGTGACACAACAATACTTAGCCCGACGTGGGGCTCGAACCCACGACTCCGAGATTAAGAGTCTCGTGCTCTACCGACTGAGCTAGCCGGGCATTAGCGATAGTTGCGGAAGGTAAAAAACTGAAATCCCTTTAAAAGTTAAACATCAAGTACTTTGTCCGTTTTATAATTCGTTGTCGAAACACGATTTCAGAATAAAAATCTGTTTGAAAGAATTGTTTTCGTACAACGTTTACCTTGTGTTTTTTAACCAGCATGCATCTTGAACATTTACCTTCTCTGACTGATGCAAAACATTATAACGATACCACGATGAAAAACATTGATGCGTCGGCCGGGAATCGAACCCGGATCGACTGCTTGGAAGGCAACCATGCTAACCGTTACACCACCGACGCTTTCGTTGCTTACGGACTATTCCACACAATGACGTTGAGTTGATATTCTAACAAAACTTGAAAATATTTTACATGTCTGGTAATGAACAGTTCATCATAAAAGTGACACAACAATACTTAGCCCGACGTGGGGCTCGAACCCACGACTCCGAGATTAAGAGTCTCGTGCTCTACCGACTGAGCTAGCCGGCCATTAGCGAGATATTCCCGGAAGGTAAAAAACTGAAACTCTTAAAAAGTTAAACATCAAGTACTTTGTCCGTTTTATAATTCGTTGTCGAAACACGATTTCAGAATAAAAATCTGCTTGAAAGAATTTTTTTTCGTACAACGTTTACCTTGTGTTTTTTAACCAGCATGCATCTTGAACATTTACCTTCTCTGACTGATGCAAAACATTATAACGATACCACGATGAAAAACATTGATGCGTCGGCCGGGAATCGAACGCGGATCGACTGCTTGGAAGGCAACCATGCTAACCATTACACCACCGACGCTTTCGTTGCTTACGGACTATTCCACACAATGACGTTGAGTTGATATTCTAACAAAACTTGAAAATATTTTACATGTCTGGTAATGAACAGTTAATCATAAAAGTGACACAACAATACTTAGCCCGACGTGGGGCTCGAACCCACGACTCCGAGATTAAGAGTCTCGTGCTCTACCGACTGCGCTAGCCGGGCATTAGCGATAGTTGCGGAAGGTAAAAAACTGAAATCCCTTTAAAAGTTAAACATCAAGTACTTTGTCCGTTTTATAATTCGTTGTCGATACACGATTTCAGAATAAAAATCTGTTTGAAAGAATTGTTTTCGTACAACGTTTACCTTGTGTTTTTTAACCAGCATGCATCTTGAACATTTACCTTCTCTGACTGATGCAAAACATTATAACGATACCACGATGAAAAACATTGATGCGTCGGCCGGGAATCGAACCCGGATCGACTGCTTGGAAGGCAACCATGCTAACCGTTACACCACCGACGCTTTCGTTGCTTACGGACTATTCCACACAATGACGTTGAGTTGATATTCTAACAAAACTTGAAAATATTTTACATGTCTGGTAATGAACAGTTAATCATAAAAGTGACACAACAATACTTAGCCAGACGGAGGGCTTGAACCCACGACACCCAGATTAAGAGTCTCATGCTCTACCGACTGAGCTAGCCGGGCATTAGCGATAGTTGCGGAAGGTAAAAAACTGAAATCCGTTTAAAAGTTAAACATCAAGTACTTTGTCCGTTGTATAATTCGTTGTCGAAACACGATTTCAGAATAAAAATCTGTTTGAAAGAATTGTTTTCGTACAACGTTTACCTTGTGTTTTTTAACCAGCATGCATCTTGAACATTTACCTTCTCTGACTGATGCAAAACATTATAACGATACCACGATGAAAAACATTGATGCGTCGGCCGGGAATCGAACCCGGATCGACTGCTTGGAAGGCAACCATGCTAACCGTTACACCACCGACGCTTTCGTTGCTTACGGACTATTCCACACAATGACGTTGAGTTGATATTCTAACAAAACTTGAAAATATTTTACATGTCTGGTAATGAACAGTTCATCATAAAAGTGACACAACAATACTTAGCCCGACGTGGGGCTCAAACCCGCGACTCCGAGTTTAAGAGTCTCGTGCTCTACCGACTGAGCTAGCCGGCCATTAGCGAGATATTCCCGGAAGGTAAAAAACTGAAACTCTTAAAAAGTTAAACATCAAGTACTTTGTCCGTTTTATAATTCGTTGTCGAAACACGATTTCAGAATAAAAATCTGCTTGAAAGAATTTTTTTTCGTACAACGTTTACTTTGTGTTTTTTAACCAGCATGCATCTTGAACATTTACCTTCTCTGACTGATGCAAAACATTATAACGATACCACGATGAAAAACATTGATGCGTCGGCCGGGAATCGAACGCGGATCGACTGCTTGGAAGGCAACCATGCTAACCATTACACCACCGACGCTTTCGTTGCTTACGGACTATTCCAAACAATGACGTTGAGTTGATATTCTAACAAAACTTGAAAATATTTTACATGTCTGGTAATGAACAGTTAATCATAAAAGTGACACAACAATACTTAGCCCGACGTGGGGCTCGAACCCACGACTCCGAGATTAAGAGTCTCGTGCTCTACCGACTGAGCTAGCCGGGCATTAGCGATAGTTGCGGAAGGTAAAAAACTGAAATCCCTTTAAAAGTTAAACATCAAGTACTTTGTCCGTTTTATAATTCGTTGTCGAAACACGATTTCAGAATAAAAATCTGTTTGAAAGAATTGTTTTCGTACAACGTTTACCTTGTGTTTTTTAACCAGCATGCATCTTGAACATTTACCTTCTCTGACTGATGCAAAACATTATAACGATACCACGATGAAAAACATTGATGCGTCGGCCGGGAATCGAACCCGGATCGACTGCTTGGAAGGCAACCATGCTAACCGTTACACCACCGACGCTTTCGTTGCTTACGGACTATTCCACACAATGACGTTGAGTTGATATTCTAACAAAACTTGAAAATATTTTACATGTCTGGTAATGAACAGTTAATCATAAAAGTGACACAACAATACTTAGCCCGACGTAGAGCTCGAACCCACGACACCCAGATTAAGAGTCTCATGCTCTAGACTGAGCTAGCCGGGCATTAGCGATAGTTGCGGAAGGTAAAAAACTGAAATCCCTTTAAAAGTTAAACATCAAGTACTTTGTCCGTTTTATAATTCGTTGTCGAAACACGATTTCAGAATAAAAATCTGTTTGAAAGAATTGTTTTCGTACAACGTTTACCTTGTGTTTTTTAAGCAGCATGCATCTTGAACATTTACCTTCTCTGACTGATGCAAAACATTATAACGATACCACGATGAAAAACATTGATGCGTCGGCCGGGAATCGAACCCGGATCGACTTCTTGGAAGGCAACCATGCTAACCGTTACACCACCGACGCTTTCGTTGCTTACGGACTATTCCACACAATGACGTTGAGTTGATATTCTAACAAAACTTGAAAATATTTTATATGTCTGGTAATGAACAGTTAATCATAAAAGTGACACAACAATACTTAGCCCGACGTGGGGCTCGAACCCACGACTCCGAGATTAAGAGTCTCGTGCTCTACCGACTGAGCTAGCCGGGCATTAGCGAGATATTCACGGAAGGTAAAAAACTGAAACTCTTAAAAAGTTAAACATCAAGTACTTTGTCCGTTTTATAATTCGTTGTCGAAACACGATTTCAGAATAAAAATCTGCTTGAAAGAATTTTTTTTCGTACAACGTTTACCTTGTGTTTTTTAACCAGCATGCATCTTGAACATTTACCTTCTCTGACTGATGCAAAACATTATAACGATACCACGATGAAAAACATTGATGCGTCGGCCGGGAATCGAACGCGGATCGACTGCTTGGAAGGCAACCATGCTAACCGTTACACCACCGACGCTTTCGTTGCTTACGGACTATTCCACACAATGACGTTGAGTTGATATTCTAACAAAACTTGAAAATATTTTACATGTCTGGTAATGAACAGTTAATCATAAAAGTGACACAACAATACTTAGCCCGACGTGGGGCTCGAACCCACGACTCCGAGATTAAGAGTCTCGTGCTCTACCGACTGAGCTAGCCGGGCATTAGCGATAGTTGCGGAAGGTAAAAAACTGAAATCCGTTTAAAAGTTAAACATCAAGTACTTTGTCCGTTGTATAATTCGTTGTCGAAACACGATTTCAGAATAAAAATCTGTTTGAAAGAATTGTTTTCGTACAACGTTTACCTTGTGTTTTTTAACCAGCATGCATCTTGAACATTTACCTTCTCTGACTGATGCAAAACATTATAACGATACCACGATGAAAAACATTGGTGCGTCGGCCGGGAATCGAACCCGGATCGACTGCTTGGAAGGCAACCATGCTAACCGTTACACCACCGACGCTTTCGTTGCTTACGGACTATTCCACACAATGACGTTGAGTTGATATTCTAACAAAACTTGAAAATATTTTACATGTCTGGTAATGAACAGTTCATCATAAAAGTGACACAACAATACTTAGCCCGACGTGGGGCTCGAACCCACGACTCCGAGTTTAAGAGTCTCGTGCTCTACCGACTGAGCTAGCCGGCCATTAGCGAGATATTCCCGGAAGGTAAAAAACTGAAACTCTTAAAAAGTTAAACATCAAGTACTTTGTCCGTTTTATAATTCGTTGTCGAAACACGATTTCAGAATAAAAATCTGCTTGAAAGAATTTTTTTTCGTACAACGTTTACCTTGTGTTTTTTAACCAGCATGCATCTTGAACATTTACCTTCTCTGACTGATGCAAAACATTATAACGATACCACGATGAAAAACATTGATGCGTCGGCCGGGAATCGAACGCGGATCGACTGCTTGGAAGGCAACCATGCTAACCATTACACCACCGACGCTTTCGTTGCTTACGGACTATTCCACACAATGACGTTGAGTTGATATTCTAACAAAACTTGAAAATATTTTACATGTGTGGTAATGAACAGTTAATCATAAAAGTGACACAACAATACTTAGCCCGACGTGGGGCTCGAACCCACGACTCCGAGTTTAAGAGTCTCGGTCTCTACCGACTGAGCTAGCCGGGCATTAGCGATAGTTGCGGAAGGTAAAAAACTGAAATCCCTTTAAAAGTTAAACATCAAGTACTTTGTCCGTTTTATAATTCGTTGTCGAAACACGATTTCAGAATAAAAATCTGTTTGAAAGAATTGTTTTCGTACAACGTTTACCTTGTGTTTTTTAACCAGCATGCATCTTGAACATTTACCTTCTCTGACTGATGCAAAACATTATAACGATACCACGATGAAAAACATTGATGCGTCGGCCGGGAATCGAACCCGGATCGACTGCTTGGAAGGCAACCATGCTAACCGTTACACCACCGACGCTTTCGTTGCTTACGGACTATTCCACACAATGACGTTGAGTTGATATTCTAACAAAACTTGAAAATATTTTACATGTCTGGTAATGAACAGTTAATCATAAAAGTGACACAACAATACTTAGCCCGACGTAGAGCTCGAACCCACGACACCCAGATTAAGAGTCTCATGCTCTACCGACTGAGCTAGCCGGGCATTAGCGATAGTTGCGGAAGGTAAAAAACTGAAATCCCTTTAAAAGTTAAACATCAAGTACTTTGTCCGTTTTATAATTCGTTGTCGAAACACGATTTCAGAATAAAAATCTGTTTGAAAGAATTGTTTTCGTACAACGTTTACCTTGTGTTTTTTAACCAGCATGCATCTTGAACATTTACCTTCTCTGACTGATGCAAAACATTATAACGATACCACGATGAAAAACATTGATGCGTCGGCCGGGAATCGAACCCGGATCGACTTCTTGGAAGGCAACCATGCTAACCGTTACACCACCGACGCTTTCGTTGCTTACGGACTATTCCACACAATGACGTTGAGTTGATATTCTAACAAAACTTGAAAATATTTTACATGTCTGGTAATGAACAGTTAATCATAAAAGTGACACAACAATACTTAGCCCGACGTGGGGCTCGAACCCACGACTCCGAGATTAAGAGTCTCGTGCTCTACCGACTGAGCTAGCCGGGCATTAGCGAGATATTCACGGAAGGTAAAAAACTGAAACTCTTAAAAAGTTAAACATCAAGTACTTTGTCCGTTTTATAATTCGTTGTCGAAACACGATTTCAGAATAAAAATCTGCTTGAAAGAATTTTTTTTCGTACAACGTTTACCTTGTGTTTTTTAACCAGCATGCATCTTGAACATTTACCTTCTCTGACTGATGCAAAACATTATAACGATACCACGATGAAAAACATTGATGCGTCGGCCGGGAATCGAACGCGGATCGACTGCTTGGAAGGCAACCATGCTAACCGTTACACCACCGACGCTTTCGTTGCTTACGGACTATTCCACACAATGACGTTGAGTTGATATTCTAACAAAACTTGAAAATATTTTACATGTCTGGTAATGAACAGTTAATCATAAAAGTGACACAACAATACTTAGCCCGACGTGGGGCTCGAACCCACGACTCCGAGATTAAGAGTCTCGTGCTCTACCGACTGAGCTAGCCGGGCATTAGCGATAGTTGCGGAAGGTAAAAAACTGAAATCCCTTTAAAAGTTAAACATCAAGTACTTTGTCCGTTTTATAATTCGTTGTCGAAACACGATTTCAGAATAAAAATCTGTTTGAAAGAATTGTTTTCGTACAACGTTTACCTTGTGTTTTTTAACCAGCATGCATCTTGAACATTTACCTTCTCTGACTGATGCAAAACATTATAACGATACCACGATGAAAAACATTGATGCGTCGGCCGGGAATCGAACCCGGATCGACTGCTTGGAAGGCAACCATGCTAACCGTTACACCACCGACGCTTTCGTTGCTTACGGACTATTCCACACAATGACGTTGAGTTGATATTCTAACAAAACTTGAAAATATTTTACATGTCTGGTAATGAACAGTTCATCATAAAAGTGAGACAACAATACTTAGCCCGACGTGGGGCTCGAACCCACGACTCCGAGATTAAGAGTCTCGTGCTCTACCGACTGAGCTAGCCGGCCATTAGCGAGATATTCCCGGAAGGTAAAAAACTGAAACTCTTAAAAAGTTAAACATCAAGTACTTTGTCCGTTTTATAATTCGTTGTCGAAACACGATTTCAGAATAAAAATCTGCTTGAAAGAATTTTTTTTCGTACAACGTTTACCTTGTGTTTTTTAACCAGCATGCATCTTGAACATTTACCTTCTCTGACTGATGCAAAACATTATAACGATACCACGATGAAAAACATTGATGCGTCGGCCGGGAATCGAACGCGGATCGACTGCTTGGAAGGCAACCATGCTAACCATTACACCACCGACGCTTTCGTTGCTTACGGACTATTCCACACAATGACGTTGAGTTGATATTCTAACAAAACTTGAAAATATTTTACATGTCTGGTAATGAACAGTTAATCATAAAAGTGACACAACAATACTTAGCCCGACGTGGGGCTCGAACCCACGACTCCGAGATTAAGAGTCTCGTGCTCTACCGACTGCGCTAGCCGGGCATTAGCGATAGTTGCGGAAGGTAAAAAACTGAAATCCCTTTAAAAGTTAAACATCAAGTACTTTGTCCGTTTTATAATTCGTTGTCGATACACGATTTCAGAATAAAAATCTGTTTGAAAGAATTGTTTTCGTACAACGTTTACCTTGTGTTTTTTAACCAGCATGCATCTTGAACATTTACCTTCTCTGACTGATGCAAAACATTATAACGATACCACGATGAAAAACATTGATGCGTCGGCCGGGAATCGAACCCGGATCGACTGCTTGGAAGGCAACCATGCTAACCGTTACACCACCGACGCTTTCGTTGCTTACGGACTATTCCACACAATGACGTTGAGTTGATATTCTAACAAAACTTGAAAATATTTTACATGTCTGGTAATGAACAGTTAATCATAAAAGTGACACAACAATACTTAGCCCGACGTAGGGCTCGAACCCACGACACCCAGATTAAGAGTCTCATGCTCTACCGACTGAGCTAGCCGGGCATTAGCGATAGTTGCGGAAGGTAAAAAACTGAAATCCCTTTAAAAGTTAAACATCAAGTACTTTGTCCGTTTTATAATTCGTTGTCGAAACACGATTTCAGAATAAAAATCTGTTTGAAAGAATTGTTTTCGTACAACGTTTACCTTGTGTTTTTTAACCAGCATGCATCTTGAACATTTACCTTCTCTGACTGATGCAAAACATTATAACGATACCACGATGAAAAACATTGATGCGTCGGCCGGGAATCGAACCCGGATCGACTTCTTGGAAGGCAACCATGCTAACCGTTACACCACCGACGCTTTCGTTGCTTACGGACTATTCCACACAATGACGTTGAGTTGATATTCTAACAAAACTTGAAAATATTTTACATGTCTGGTAATGAACAGTTAATCATAAAAGTGACACAACAATACTTAGCCCGACGTGGGGCTCGAACCCACGACTCCGAGATTAAGAGTCTCGTGCTCTACCGACTGAGCTAGCCGGGCATTAGCGAGATATTCACGGAAGGTAAAAAACTGAAACTCTTAAAAAGTTAAACATCAAGTACTTTGTCCGTTTTATAATTCGTTGTCGAAACACGATTTCAGAATAAAAATCTGCTTGAAAGAATTTTTTTTCGTACAACGTTTACTTTGTGTTTTTTAACCAGCATGCATCTTGAACATTTACCTTCTCTGACTGATGCAAAACATTATAACGATACCACGATGAAAAACATTGATGCGTCGGCCGGGAATCGAACGCGGATCGACTGCTTGGAAGGCAACCATGCTAACCGTTACACCACCGACGCTTTCGTTGCTTACGGACTATTCCACACAATGACGTTGAGTTGATATTCTAACAAAACTTAAAATTTTACATGTCTGGTAATGAACAGTTAATCATAAAAGTGACACAACAATACTTAGCCCGACGTAGAGCTCGAACCCACGACTCCCAGATTAAGAGTCTCATGCTCTACCGACTTAGCTAGCCGGGCATTAGCGATCTTACATGAAAGAAAAAAAACAGAAACTCTTAAAAAGTTAAACATCAAGTACTTTGTCCGTTTTATAATTCGTTGTCGAAACACGATTTCAGAATAAAAATCTGTTTGAAAGAATTGTTTTCGTACAACGTTTACCTTGTGTTTTTTAACCAGCATGCATCTTGAACATTTACCTTCTCTGACTGATGCAAAACATTATAACGATACCACGATGAAAAACATTGATGCGTCGGCCGGGAATCGAACCCGGATCGAGTGCTTGTAAGGCAACCATGCTAACCGTTACACCACCGACGCTTTCGTTGCTTACGGACTATTCCACACAATGACGTTGAGTTGATATTCTAACAAAACTTGAAAATATATTACATGTCTGGTAATGAACAGTTAATCATAAAAGTGACACAACAACACTTAGCCCGACGTGGGGCTCGAACCCACGACTCCGAGATTAAAAGTCTCATGCTCTACCGACTGAGCTAGCCGGGCATTAGCGATATTAACGGAAGGTAAAAAACTGAACCTCTTAAACAGTTAAACATCAAGTACTTTGTCCGTTTTATAATTCGTTGTCGAAACACGATTTCAGAATAAAAATCTGTTTGAAAGAATTGTTTTCGTACAACGTTTACCTTGTGTTTTTTAACCAGCATGCATCTTGAACATTTACCTTCTCTGACTGATGCAAAACATTATAACGATACCACGATGAAAAACATTGATGCGTCGGCCGGGAATCGAACCCGGATCGACTGCTTGGAAGGCAACCATGCTAACCGTTACACCACCGACGCTTTCGTTGCTTACGGACTATTCCACACAATGACGTTGAGTTGATATTCTAACAAAACTTGAAAATATTTTACATGTCTGGTAATGAACAGTTAATCATAAAAGTGACACAACAATACTTAGCCCGACGTGGGCCTCGAACCCACGACTCCGAGATTAAGAGTCTCGTGCTCTACCGACTGAGCTAGCCGGGCATTAGCGAGATATTCACGGAAGGTAAAAAACTGAAACTCTTAAAAAGTTAAACATCAAGTACTTTGTCCGTTTTATAATTCGTTGTCGAAACACGATTTCAGAATAAAAATCTGCTTGAAAGAATTTTTTTTCGTACAACGTTTACCTTGTGTTTTTTAACCAGCATGCATCTTGAACATTTACCTTCTCTGACTGATGCAAAACATTATAACGATACCACGATGAAAAACATTGATGCGTCGGCCGGGAATCGAACGCGGATCGACTGCTTGGAAGGCAACCATGCTAACCGTTACACCACCGACGCTTTCGTTGCTTACGGACTATTCCACACAATGACGTTGAGTTGATATTCTAACAAAACTTGAAAATATTTTACATGTCTGGTAATGAACAGTTAATCATAAAAGTGACACAACAATACTTAGCCCGACGTGGGGCTCGAACCCACGACTCCGAGATTAAGAGTCTCGTGCTCTACCGACTGAGCTAGCCGGGCATTACCGATAGTTGCGGAAGGTAAAAAACTGAAATCCCTTTAAAAGTTAAACATCAAGTACTTTGTCCGTTTTATAATTCGTTGTCGAAACACGATTTCAGAATAAAAATCTGTTTGAAAGAATTGTTTTCGTACAACGTTTACTTTGTGTTTTTTAACCAGCATGCATCTTGAACATTTACCTTCTCTGACTGATGCAAAACATTATAACGATACCACGATGAAAAACATTGATGCGTCGGCCGGGAATCGAACCCGGATCGACTGCTTGGAAGGCAACCATGCTAACCGTTACACCACCGACGCTTTCGTTGCTTACGGACTATTCCACACAATGACGTTGAGTTGATATTCTAACAAAACTTGAAAATATTTTACATGTCTGGTAATGAACAGTTAATCATAAAAGTGACACAACAATACTTAGCCGGACGGAGGGCTTGAACCCACGACACCCAGATTAAGAGTCTCATGCTCTACCGACTGAGCTAGCCGGGCATTAGCGATAGTTGCGGAAGGTAAAAAACTGAAATCCGTTTAAAAGTTAAACATCAAGTACTTTGTCCGTTGTATAATTCGTTGTCGAAACACGATTTCAGAATAAAAATCTGTTTGAAAGAATTGTTTTCGTACAACGTTTACCTTGTGTTTTTTAACCAGCATGCATCTTGAACATTTACCTTCTCTGACTGATGCAAAACATTATAACGATATCACGATGAAAAACATTGATGCGTCGGCCGGGAATCGAACCCGGATCGACTGCTTGGAAGGCAACCATGCTAACCGTTACACCACCGACGCTTTCGTTGCTTACGGACTATTCCACACAATGACGTTGAGTTGATATTCTAACAAAACTTGAAAATATTTTACATGTCTGGTAATGAACAGTTCATCATAAAAGTGACACAACAATACTTAGCCCGACGTGGGGCTCGAACCCACGACTCCGAGTTTAAGAGTCTCGTGCTCTACCGACTGAGCTAGCCGGCCATTAGCGAGATATTCCCGGAAGGTAAAAAACTGAAACTCTTAAAAAGTTAAACATCAAGTACTTCGTCCGTTTTATAATTCGTTGTCGAAACACGATTTCAGAATAAAGATCTGTTTGAAAGAATTTTTTTTCGTACAACGTTTACCTTGTGTTTTTTAACCAGCATGCATCTTGAACATTTACCTTCTCTGACTGATGCAAAACATTATAACGATACCACGATGAAAAACATTGATGCGTCGGCCGGGAATCGAACGCGGATCGACTGCTTGGAAGGCAACCATGCTAACCATTACACCACCGACGCTTTCGTTGCTTACGGACTATTCCACACAATGACGTTGAGTTGATATTCTAACAAAACTTGAAAATATTTTACATGTCTGGTAATGAACAGTTAATCATAAAAGTGACACAACAATACTTAGCCCGACGTGGGGCTCGAACCCACGACTCCGAGATTAAGAGTCTCGTGCTCTACCGACTGAGCTAGCCGGGCATTAGCGATACTTGCGGAAGGTAAAAAACTGAAATCCCTTTAAAAGTTAAACATCAAGTACTTTGTCCGTTTTATAATTCGTTGTCGAAACACGATTTCAGAATAAAAATCTGTTTGAAAGAATTGTTTTCGTACAACGTTTACCTTGTGTTTTTTAACCAGCATGCATCTTGAACATTTACCTTCTCTGACTGATGCAAAACATTATAACGATACCACGATGAAAAACATTGATGCGTCGGCCGGGAATCGAACCCGGATCGACTGCTTGGAAGGCTTCCATGCTAACCGTTACACCACCGACGCTTTCGTTGCTTACGGACTATTCCACACAATGACGTTGAGTTGATATTCTAACAAAACTTGAAAATATTTTACATGTCTGGTAATGAACAGTTAATCATAAAAGTGACACAACAATACTTAGCCCGACGTAGGGCTCGAACCCACGACACCCAGATTAAGAGTCTCATGCTCTACCGACTGAGCTAGCCGGGCATTAGCGATAGTTGCGGAAGGTAAAAAACTGAAATCCCTTTAAAAGTTAAACATCAAGTACTTTGTCCGTTTTATAATTCGTTGTCGAAACACGATTTCAGAATAAAAATCTGTTTTAAAGAATTGTTTTCGTACAACGTTTACCTTGTGTTTTTTAACCAGCATGCATCTTGAACATTTACCTTCTCTGACTGATGCAAAACATTATAACGATACCACGATGAAAAACATTGATGCGTCGGCCGGGAATCGAACCCGGATCGACTGCTTGGAAGGCAACCATGCTAACCGTTACACCACCGACGCTTTCGTTGCTTACGGACTATTCCACACAATGACGTTGAGTTGATATTCTAACAAAACTTGAAAATATTTTACATGTCTGGTAATGAACAGTTAATCATAAAAGTGACACAACAATACTTAGCCCGACGTAGGGCTCGAACCCACGACACACTCAGATTAAGAGTCTCATGCTCTACCGACTGAGCTAGCCGGGCATTAGCGATAGTTGCGGAAGGTAAAAAACTGAAATCCCTTTAAAAGTTAAACATCAAGTACTTTGTCCGTTTTATAATTCGTTGTCGAAACACGATTTCAGAATAAAAATCTGTTTGAAAGAATTGTTTTCGTACAACGTTTACCTTGTGTTTTTTAACCAGCATGCATCTTTAACATTTACCTTCTCTGACTGATGCAAAACATTATAACGATACCACGATGAAAAACATTGATGCGTCGGCCGGGAATCGAACCCGGATCGACTGCTTGGAAGGCAACCATGCTAACCGTTACACCACCGACGCTTTCGTTGCTTACGGACTATTCCACACAATGACGTTGAGTTGATATTCTAACAAAACTTGAAAATATTTTACATGTCTGGTAATGAACAGTTAATCATAAACGTGACACAACAATACTTAGCCCGACGTGGGGCTCGAACCCACGACTCCGAGATTAAGAGTCTCGTGCTCTACCGACTGAGCTGGCCGGGCATTAGCGATAGTTGCGGAAGGTAAAAAACTGAAATCCCTTTAAAAGTTAAACATCAAGTACTTTGTCCGTTTTATAATTCGTTGTCGAAACACGATTTCAGAATAAAAATCTGTTTGAAAGAATTGTTTTCGTACAACGTTTACCTTGTGTTTTTTAACCAGCATGCATCTTGAACATTTACCTTCTCTGACTGATGCAAAACATTATAACGATACCACGATGAAAAACATTGATGCGTCGGCCGGGAATCGAACCCGGATCGACTGCTTGGAAGGCAACCATGCTAACCGTTACACCACCGACGCTTTCGTTGCTTACGGATTATTCCACACAATGACGTTGAGTTGATATTCTAACAAAACTTGAAAATATTTTACATGTCTGGTAATGAACAGTTAATCATAAAAGTGACACAACAATACTTAGCCCGACGTAGGGCTCGAACCCACGACACCCAGATTAAGAGTCTCATGCTCTACCGACTGAGCTAGCCGGGCATTAGCGATAGTTGCGGAAGGTAAAAAACTGAAATCCCTTTAAAAGTTAAACATCAAGTACTTTGTCCGTTTTATAATTCGTTGTCGAAACACGATTTCAGAATAAAAATCTGTTTGAAAGAATTGTTTTCGTACAACGTTTACCTTGTGTTTTTTAACCAGCATGCATCTTGAACATTTACCTTCTCTGACTGATGCAAAACATTATAACGATACCACGATGAAAAACATTGATGCGTCGGCCGGGAATCGAACCCGGATCGACTGCTTGGAAGGCAACCATGCTAACCGTTACACCACCGACGCTTTCGTTGCTTACGGACTATTCCACACAATGACGTTGAGTTGATATTCTAACAAAACTTGAAAATATTTTACATGTCTGGTAATGAACAGTTAATCATAAAAGTGACACAACAATACTTAGCCCGACGTGGGGCTCGAACCCACGACGCCGAGATTAAGAGTCTCGTGCTCTACCGACTGAGCTGGCCGGGCATTAGCGATAGTTGCGGAAGGTAAAAAACTGAAATCCCTTTAAAAGTTAAACATCAAGTACTTTGTCCGTTTTATAATTCGTTGTCGAAACACGATTTCAGAATAAAAATCTGTTTGAAAGAATTGTTTTCGTACAACGTTTACCTTGTGTTTTTTAACCAGCATGCATCTTGAACATTTACCTTCTCTGACTGATGCAAAACATTATAACGATACCACGATGAAAAACATTGATGCGTCGGCCGGGAATCGAACCCGGATCGACTGCTTGGAAGGCAACCATGCTAACCGTTACACCACCGACGCTTTCGTTGCTTACGGATTATTCCACACAATGACGTTGAGTTGATATTCTAACAAAACTTGAAAATATTTTACATGTCTGGTAATGAACAGTTAATCATAAAAGTGACACAACAATACTTAGCCCGACGTAGGGCTCGAACCCACGACACCCAGATTAAGAGTCTCATGCTCTACCGACTGAGCTAGCCGGGTATTAGCGATAGTTGCGGAAGGTAAAAAACTGAAATCCCTTTAAAAGTTAAACATCAAGTACTTTGTCCGTTTTATAATTCGTTGTCGAAACACGATTTCAGAATAAAAATCTGTTTGAAAGAATTGTTTTCGTACAACGTTTACCTTGTGTTTTTTAACCAGCATGCATCTTGAACATTTACCTTCACTGACTGATGCAAAACATTATAACGATACCACGATGAAAAACATTGATGCGTCGGCCGGGAATCGAACCCGGATCGACTGCTTGGAAGGCAACCATGCTAACCGTTACACCACCGACGCTTTCGTTGCTTACGGACTATTCCACACAATGACGTTGAGTTGATATTCTAACCAAACTTGAAAATATTTTACATGTCTGGTAATGAACAGTTAATCATAAAAGTGACACAACAATACTTAGCCCGACGTGGGCCTCGAACCCACGACTCCGAGATTAAGAATCTCGTGCTCTACTGACTGAGCTAGCCGGGCATTAGCGATATTTACAAAAAGTAAAAACCTGAAATCCCTTTAAAAGTTAAACATCAAGTACTTTGTCCGTTTTATAATTCGTTGTCGAAACACGATTTCAGAATAAAAATCTGTTTGAAAGAATTGTTTTCGTACAACGTTTACCTTGTGTTTTTTAACCAGCATTCATCTTGAACATTTACCTTCTCTGACTGATTCAAAACATTATAACGATACCACGATGAAAAACATTTATACGTCGGCCGGGAATCGAACCCGGATCGACTGCTTGGAAGGCAACCATGCTAACCGTTACACCACCGACGATTTCGTTGGTTACGGACTATTCCACACAATGACGTTGAGTTGATATTCTAACAAAACTTGAAAATATTTTACATGTCTGGTAATGAACAGTTAATCATAAAAGTGACACAACAATACTTAGCCCGACGTAGGGCTCGAACCCACGACACCCAGATTAAGAGTCTCATGCTCTACCGACTGAGCTAGCCGGGCATTAGCGATAGTTGCGGAAGGTAAAAAACTGAAATCCCTTTAAAAGTTAAACATCAAGTACTTTGTCCGTTTTATAATTCGTTGTCGAAACACGATTTCAGAATAAAAATCTGTTTGAAAGAATTGTTTTCGTACAACGTTTACCTTGTGTTTTTTAACCAGCATGCATCTTGAACTTTTACCTTCTCTGACTGATGCAAAACATTATAACGATACCACGATGAAAAACATTGATGCGTCGGCCGGGAATCGAACCCGGATCGACTGCTTGGAAGGCAACCATGCTAACCGTTACACCACCGACGCTTTCGTTGCTTACGGACTATTCCACACAATGACGTTGAGTTGATATTCTAACCAAACTTGAAAATATTTTACATGTCTGGTAATGAACAGTTAATCATAAAAGTGACACAACAATACTTAGCCCGACGTGGGCCTCGAACCCACGACTCCGAGATTATGAATCTCGTGCTCTACTGACTGAGCTAGCCGGGCATTAGCGATATTTACAAAAGGTAAAAAACTGAAATCCCTTTAAAAGTTAAACATAAAGTACTTTGTCCGTTTTATAATTCGTTGTCGAAACACGATTTCAGAAAAAAAAACTGTTTGAAAGAATTGTTTTCGTACAACGTTTACCTTGTGTTTTTTAACCAGCATGCATCTTGAACATTTACCTTCTCTGACTGATTCAAAACATTATAACGATACCACGATGAAAAACATTTATACGTCGGCCGGGAATCGAACCCGGATCGACTGCTTGGAAGGCAACCATGCTAACCGTTACACCACCGACGCTTTCGTTGCTTACGGACTATTCCACACAATGACGTTGAGTTGATATTCTAACAAAACTTGAAAATATTTTACATGTCTGGTAATGAACAGTTAATCATAAAAGTGACACAACAATACTTAGCCCGACGTGGGCGTCGAACCCACGACTCCGAGATTAAGATACTCGTGCTCTACCGACTGAGCTAGCCGGGCATTAGCGATATTTACAAAAGGTAAAAAACTGAAATCCCTTTAAAAGTTAAACATCAAGTACTTTGTCCGTTTTATAATTCGTTGTCGAAACACGATTTCAGAATAAAAATCTGTTGTAAAGAATTGTGTTCGTACAACGTTTACCTTGTGTTTTTTAACTAGCATGCATCTTGAACATTTACCTTCTCTGACTGATGCAAAACATTATAACGATACCACGATGAAAAACATTGATGCGTAGGCCGGGAATCGAACTCGGTTCGAGTGCTTGGAAGGCAACCATGCTAACCGTTACACCACCGACGCTTTCGTTGCTTACGGACTATTCCACACAATGACGTTGAGTTGATATTCTAACAAAACTTGAAAATATATTACATGTCTGGTAATGAACAGTTAATCATAAAAGTGACACAACAATACTTAGCCCGACGTGGGGCTCGAACCCACGACACCCAGATTAAGAGTCTCATGCTCTACCAACTGAGCTAGCCGGGCATTAGCGATAGTTGCGGAAGGTAAAAAACTGAAATCCCTTTAAAAGTTAAACATCAAGTACTTTGTCCGTTTTATAATTCGTTGTCGAAACACGATTTCAGAATAAAAATCTGTTTGAAAGAATTGTTTTCGTACAACGTTTACCTTGTGTTTTTTAACCAGCATGCATCTTGAACATTTACCTTCTCTGACTGATGCAAAACATTATAACGATACCACGATGAAAAACATTGATTCGTCGGCTGGGAATCGAACCCGGATCGACTGCTTGGAAGGCAACCATGCTAACCGTTACACCACCGACGCTTTCGTTGCTTACGGACTATTCCACACAATGGCGTTGAGTTGATATTCTAACCAAACTTGAAAATATTTTACATGTCTGGTAATGAACAGTTAATCATAAAAGTGACACAACAATACTTAGCCCGACGTGGGCCTCGAACCCACGACTCCGAGATTATGAATCTCGTGCTCTACTGACTGAGCTAGCCGGGCATTAGCGATATTTACAAAAGGTAAAAAACTCAAATCCCTTTAAAAGTTAAACATCAAGTACTTTGTCCGTTTTATAATTCGTTGTCGAAACACGATTTCAGAATAAAAATCTGTTTGAAAGAATTGTTTTCGTACAACGTTTACCTTGTGTTTTTTAACCAGCATGCATCTTGAACATTTACCTTCTCTGACTGATGCAAAACATTATAACGATACCACGATGAAAAACATTGATGCGTCGGCCGGGAATCGAACCCGGATCGACTTCTTGGAAGGCAACCATGCTAACCGTTACACCACCGACGCTTTCGTTGCATACGGATTATTCCACACAATGACGTTGAGTTGATATTCTAACAAAACTTGAAAATATTTTACATGTCTGGTAATGAACAGTTAATCATAAAAGTGACACAACAATACTTAGCCCGACGTAGGGCTCGAACCCACGACACCCAGATTAAGAGTCTCATGCTCTACCGACTGAGCTAGCCGGGCATTAGCGATAGTTGCGGAAGGTAAAAAACTGAAATCCCTTTAAAAGTTAAACATCAAGTACTTTGTCCGTTTTATAATTCGTTGTCGAAACACGATTTCAGAATAAAAATCTGTTTGAAAGAATTGTTTTCGTACAACGTTTACCTTGTGTTTTTTAACCAGCATGCATCTTGAACATTTACCTTCTCTGACTGATTCAAAACATTATAACGATACCACGATGAAAAACATTGATACGTCGGCCGGGAATCGAACCCGGATCGACTGCTTGGAAGGCAACCATGCTAACCGTTACACCACCGACGCTTTCGTTGCTTACGGACTATTCCACACAATGACGTTGAGTTGATATTCTAACAAAACTTGAAAATATTTTACATGTCTTGTAATGAACAGTTAATCATAAAAGTGACACAACAATACTTAGCCCGACGTAGGGCTCGAACCCACGACACCCAGATTAAGAGTCTCATGCTCTACCGACTGAGCTAGCCGGGCATTAGCGATATTACATGAAAGAAAAAAAAACAGAAACTCTTAAAAAGTTAAACATCAAGTACTTTGTCCGTTTTATAATTCGTTGTCGAAACACGATTTCAGAATAAAAATCTGTTTGAAAGAATTGTTTTACGACAACGTTTACCTTGTGTTTTTTAACTAGCATGGATCTTGAACATTTACCTTCTCTGACTGATGCAAAACATTATAACGATACCACGATGAAAAACATTGATGCGTCGGCCGGGAATCGAACCCGGATCGACTTCTTGGAAGGCAACCATGCGAACCGTTACAACACCGACGCTTTCGTTGCTTACGGACTATTCCACACAATGACGTTGAGTTGATATTCTAACAAAACTTGAAAATATTTTACATGTCTGGTAATGAACAGTTAATCATAAAAGTGACACAACAATACTTAGCCCGACGTGGGCCTCGAACCCACGACTCCGAGATTAAGATACTCGTGCTTTACCGACTGAGCTAGCCGGGCATTAGCGATATTTACAAAAAGTAAAAAACTGAAATCCCTTTAAAAGTTAAACATCAAGTACTTTGTCCGTTTTATAATTCGTTGTCGAAACACGATTTCAGAATAAAAATCTGTTTGAAAGAATTGTTTTACGACAACGTTTTCCTTGTGTTTTTTAACTAGCATGCATCTTGAACATTTACCTTCTCTGACTGATGCAAAACATTATAACGACACCACGATGAAAAACATTGATGCGTCGGCCGGGAATCGAACCCGGATCGACTGCTTGGAAGGCAACCATGCTAACCGTTACACCACCGACGCTTTCGTTGCTTACGGACTATTCCACACAATGACGTTGAGTTGATATTCTAACAAAACTTGAAAATATTTTACATGTCTGGTAATGAACAGTTAATCATAAAAGTGACACAACAATACTTAGCCCGACGTGGGCCTCGAACCCACGACTCCAAGATAAGGAGTCTCGTGCTCTACCGACTGAGCTAGCCGGGCATTAGCGATATTTACAAAAGGTAAAAAACTAAAATCCCTTTAAAAGTTAAACATCAAGTACTTTGTCCGTTTTATAATTCGTTGTCGAAACACGATTTCAGAATAAAAATCTGTTTGAAAGAATTGTGTTCGTACAACGTTTACCTTGTGTTTTTTAACTAGCATGCATCTTGAACATTTACCTTCTCTGACTGATGCAAAACATTATAACGATACCATGATGAAAAACATTGATGCGTCGGCCGGGAATCGAACTCGGATCGAGTGCTTGGAAGGCAACCATGCTAACCGTTACACCACCGACGCTTTCGTTGCTTACGGACTATTCCACACAATGACGTTGAGTTGATATTCTAACAAAACTTGAAAATATATTACATGTCTGGTAATGAACAGATAAACATAAAAGTGACACAACAATACTTAGCCCGACGTGGGGCTCGAACCCACGACTCCGAGATTAAGAGTCTCGTGCTTTACCGACTGAGCTAGCCGGGGATTAGCGAGATATTTACGGAAGGTAAAAAACTGAAACTCTTAAAAAGTTAAACATCAAGTACTTTGTCCGTTTTATAATTCGTTGTCGAAACACGATTTCAGAATAAAAATCTGTTTGAAAGAATTGTTGTCGTACAACGTTTACCTTGTGTTTTTTAACCAGCATGCATCTTGAACATTTACCTTCTCTGACTGATGCAAAACATTATAACGATACCACGATGAAAAACATTGATGCGTCGGCCGGAAATCTAACCCGGATCGACTTCTTGGAAGGCAACCATGCTAACCGTTACACCACCGACGCTTTCGTTGCTTACGGATTATTCCACACAATGACGTTGAGTCTATATTCTAACAAAACTTGAAAATATTTTACATGTCTGGTAATGAACAGTTAATCATAAAAGTGACACAACAATACTTAGCCCGACGTAGGGCTCGAACCCATGACACCCAGATTAAGAGTCTCATGCCCTACCGACTGAGCTAGCCGGGCATTAGCGATAGTTGCGGAAGGTAAAAAACTGAAATCCCTTTAAAAGTTAAACATCAAGTACTTTGTCCGTTTTATAATTCGTTGTCGAAACACGATTTCAGAATAAAAATCTGTTTGAAAGAATTGTTTTCGTACAACGTTTACCTTGTGTTTTTTAACCAGCATGCATCTTGAACATTTACCTTCTCTGACTGATGCAAAACATTATAACGATACCACGATGAAAAACATTGATGCGTCGGCCGGGAATCGAACCCGGATCGACTGCTTGGAAGGCAACCATGCTACCCGTTACACCACCGACGCTTTCGTTGCTTACGGACTATTCCACACAATGACGTTGAGTTGATATTCTAACAAAACTTGAAAATATTTTACATGTCTGGTAATGAACAGTTAATCATAAAAGTGACACAACAATACTTAGCCCGACGTGGGGCTCGAACCCACGACTCCGAGATTAAGAGTCTCGTGCTCTACCGACTGAGCTAGCCGGGCATTAGCGAGATATTCACGGAAGTTAAAAAACTGAAACTCTTAAAAAGTTAAACATCAAGTACTTTGTCCGTTTTATAATTCGTTGTCGAAACACGATTTCAGAATAAAAATCTGCTTGAAAGAATTTTTTTTCGTACAACGTTTACCTTGTGTTTTTTAACCAGCATGCATCTTGAACATTTACCTTCTCTGACTGATGCAAAACATTATAACGATACCACGATGAAAAACATTGATGCGTCGGCCGGGAATCGAACGCGGATCGACTGCTTGGAAGGCAACCATGCTAACCGTTACACCACCGACGCTTTCGTTGCTTACGGATTATTCCACACAATTACGTTGAGTTGATATTCTAACAAAACTTGAAAATATTTTACATGTCTGGTAATGAACAGTTAATCATAAAAGTGACACAACAATACTTAGCCCGACGTAGGGCTCGAACCCACGACACCCAGATTAAGAGTCTCATGCTCTACCGACTGAGCTAGCCGGGCATTAGCGATAGTTGCGGAAGGTAAAAAACTGAAATCCCTTTAAAAGTTAAACATCAAGTACTTTGTCCGTTTTATAATTCGTTGTCGAAACACGATTTCAGAATAAAAATCTGTTTGAAAGAATTGTTTTCGTACAACGTTTACCTTGTGTTTTTTAACCAGCATGCATCTTGAACATTTACCTTCTCTGACTGATGCAAAACATTATAACGATACCACGATGAAAAACGTTGATGCGTCGGCCGGGAATCGAACCCGGATCGACTGCTTGGAAGGCAACCATGCTAACCGTTACACCACCGACGCTTTCGTTGCTTACGGACTATTCCACACAATGACGTTGAGTTGATATTCTAACAAAACTTGAAAATATATTACATGTCTGGTAATGAACAGATAAACATAAAAGTGACACAACAATACTTAGCCCGACGTGGGGCTCGAACCCACGACTCCGAGATTAAGAGTCTCGTGCTTTACCGACTGAGCTAGCCGGGGATTAGCGAGATATTTACGGAAGGTAAAAAACTGAAACTCTTAAAAAGTTAAACATCAAGTACTTTGTCCGTTTTATAATTCGTTGTCGAAACACGATTTCAGAATAAAAATCTGTTTGAAAGAATTGTTTTCGTACAACGTTTACCTTGTGTTTTTTAACCAGCATGCATCTTGAACATTTACCTTCTCTGACTGATGCAAAACATTATAACGATACCACGATGAAAAACATTGATGCGTCGGCCGGAAATCTGACCCGGATCGACTTCTTGGAAGGCAACCATGCTAACCGTTACACCACCGACGCTTTCGTTGCTTACGGATTATTCCACACAATGACGTTGAGTCTATATTCTAACAAAACTTGAAAATATTTTACATGTCTGGTAATGAACAGTTAATCATAAAAGTGACACAACAATACTTAGCCCGACGTAGGGCTCGAACCCATGACACCCAGATTAAGAGTCTCATGCTCTACCGACTGAGCTAGCCGGGCATTAGCGATAGTTGCGGAAGATAAAAAACTGAAATCCCTTTAAAAGTTAAACATCAAGTACTTTGTCCGTTTTATAATTCGTTGTCGAAACACGATTTCAGAATAAAAATCTGTTTGAAAGAATTGTTTTCGTACAACGTTTACCTTGTGTTTTTTAACCAGCATGCATCTTGAACATTTACCTTCTCTGACTGATGCAAAACATTATAACGATACCACGATGAAAAACGTTGATGCGTCGGCCGGGAATCGAACCCGGATCGACTGCTTGGAAGGCAACCATGCTAACCGTTACACCACCGACGCTTTCGTTGCTTACGGACTATTCCACACAATGACGTTGAGTTGATATTCTAACAAAACTTGAAAATATTTTACATGTCTGGTAATGAACATTTAATCATAAAAGTGACACAACAATACTTAGCCCGACGTAGGGCTCGAACCCACGACACCCAGATTAAGAGTCTCATGCTCTACCGACTGAGCTAGCCGGGCATTAGCGATACTTGCGGAAGGTAAAAAACTGAAATCCCTTTAAAAGTTAAACATCAAGTACTTTGTCCGTTTTATAATTCGTTGTCGAAACACGATTTCAGAATAAAAATCTGTTTGAAAGAATTGTTTTCGTACAACGTTTACCTTGTGTTTTTTAACCAGCATGCATCTTGAACATTTACCTTCTCTGACTGATGCAAAACATTATAACGATACCACGATGAAAAACGTTGATGCGTCGGCCGGGAATCGAACCCGGATCGACTGCTTGGAAGGCAACCATGCTAACCGTTACACCACCGACGCTTTCGTTGCTTACGGACTATTCCACACAATGACGTTGAGTTGATATTCTAACCAAACTTGAAAATATTTTACATGTCTGGTAATGAACAGTTAATCATAAAAGTGACACAACAATACTTAGCCCGACGTATGGCTCGAACCCACGACACCCAGATTAAGAGTCTCATGCTCTACCGACTGAGCTAGCCGGGCATTAGCGATAGTTGCGGAAGGTAAAAAACTGAAATCCCTTTAAAAGTTAAACATCAAGTACTTTGTCCGTTTTATAATTCGTTGTCGAAACACGATTTCAGAATAAAAATCTGTTTGAAAGAATTGTTTTCGTACAACGTTTACCTTGTGTTTTTTAACCAGCATGCATCTTGAACATTTACCTTCTCTGACTGATGCAAAACATTATAACGATACCACGATGAAAAACATTGATGCGTCGGCCGGGAATCGAACCCGGATCGACTGCTTGGAAGGCAACCATGCTACCCGTTACACCACCGACGCTTTCGTTGCTTACGGACTATTCCACACAATGACGTTGAGTTGATATTCTAACAAAACTTGAAAATATTTTACATGTCTGGTAATGAACAGATAAACATAAAAGTGACACAACAATACTTAGCCCGACGTGGGGCTCGAACCCACGACTCCGAGATTAAGAGTCTCGTGCTTTACCGACTGAGCTAGCCGGGGATTAGCGAGATATTTACGGAAGGTAAAAAACTGAAACTCTTAAAAAGTTAAACATCAAGTACTTTGTCCGTTTTATAATTCGTTGTCGAAACACGATTTCAGAATAAAAATCTGTTTGAAAGAATTGTTTTCGTACAACGTTTACCTTGTGTTTTTTAACCAGCATGCATCTTGAACATTTACCTTCTCTGACTGATGCAAAACATTATAACGATACCACGATGAAAAACATTGATGCGTCGGCCGGAAATCTAACCCGGATCGACTTCTTGGAAGGCAACCATGCTAACCGTTACACCACCGACGCTTTCGTTGCTTACGGATTATTCCACACAATGACGTTGAGTCTATATTCTAACAAAACTTGAAAATATTTTACATGTCTGGTAATGAACAGTTAATCATAAAAGTGACACAACAATACTTAGCCCGACGTAGGGCTCGAACCCATGACACCCAGATTAAGAGTCTCATGCTCTACCGACTGAGCTAGCCGGGCATTAGCGATAGTTGCGGAAGGTAAAAAACTGAAATCCCTTTAAAAGTTAAACATCAAGTACTTTGTCCGTTTTATAATTCGTTGTCGAAACACGATTTCAGAATAAAAATCTGTTTGAAAGAATTGTTTTCGTACAACGTTTACGTTGTGTTTTTTAACCAGCATGCATCTTGAACATTTACCTTCTCTGACTGATGCAAAACATTATAACGATACCACGATGAAAAACATTGATGCGTCGGCCGGGAATCGAACCCGGATCGACTGCTTGGAAGGCAACCATGCTAACCGTTACACCACCGACGCTTTCGTTGCTTACGGACTATTCCACACAATGACGTTGAGTTGATATTCTAACAAAACTTGAAAATATTTTACATGTCTGGTAATGAACAGTTAATCATAAAAGTGACACAACAATACTTAGCCCGACGTAGGGCTCGAACCCACGACACCCAGATTAAGAGTCTCATGCTCTACCGACTGAGCTAGCCGGGCATTAGCGAGATATTCACGGAAGGTAAAAAACTAAAACTCTTTAAAAGTTAAACATCAAGTACTTTGTCCGTTTTATAATTCGTTGTCGAAACACGATTTCAGAATAAAAATCTGCTTGAAAGAATTTTTTTTCGTACAACGTTTACCTTGTGTTTTTTAACCAGCATGCATCTTGAACATTTACCTTCTCTGACTGATGCAAAACATTATAACGATACCACGATGAAAAACATTGATGCGTCGGCCGGGAATCGAACGCGGATCGACTGCTTGGAAGGCAACCATGCTAACCGTTACACCACCGACGTTTTCGTTGCTTACGGACTATTCCACACAATGACGTTGAGTTGATATTCTAACAAAACTTGAAAATATTTTACATGTCTGGTAATGAACAGTTAATCATAAAAGTGACACAACAATACTTAGCCCGACGTAGGGCTCGAACCCACGACACCCAGATTAAGAGTCTCGTGCTCTACCGACTGAGCTAGCCGGGCATTAGCGATAGTTGCGGAAGGTAAAAAACTGAAATCCCTTTAAAAGTTAAACATCAAGTACTTTGTCCGTTTTATAATTCGTTGTCGAAACACGATTTCAGAATAAAAATCTGTTTGAAAGAATTGTTTTCGTACAACGTTTACCTTGTGTTTTTTAACCAGCATGCATCTTGAACATTTACCTTCTCTGACTGATGCAAAACATTATAACGATACCACGATGAAAAACATTGATGCGTCGGCCGGGAATCGAACCCGGGTCGACTGCTTGGAATGCAACCATGCTAACCGTTACACCACCGACGCTTTCGTTGCTTACGGACTATTCCACACAATGACGTTTAGTTGATATTCTAACAAAACTTGAAAATATTTTACATGTCTGGTAATGAACAGTTAATCATAAAAGTGACACAACAATACTTAGCCCGACGTGGGGCTCGAACCCACGACACCCAGATTAAGAGTCTCATGCTCTACCGACTGAGCTAGCCGGGCATTAGCGATAGTTGCGGAAGGTAAAAAACTGAAATCCCTTTAAAAGTTAAACATCAAGTACTTTGTCCGTTTTATAATTCGTTGTCGAAACACGATTTCAGAATAAAAATCTGCTTGAAAGAATTTTTTTTCGTACAACGTTTACCTTGTGTTTTTTAACCAGCATGCATCTTGAACATTTACCTTCTCTGACTGATGCAAAACATTATAACGATACCACGATGAAAAACATTGATGCGTCGGCCGGTAATCGAACGCGGATCGACTGCTTGGAAGGCAACCATGCTAACCGTTACACCACCGACGCTTTCGTTGCTTACGGACTATACCACACAATGACGTTGAGTTGATATTCTAACAAAACTTGAAAATATTTTACATGTCTGGTAATGAACAGTTAATCATAAAAGTGACACAACAATACTTAGCCCGACGTAGGGCTCGAACCCACGACACCCAGATTAAGAGTCTCGTGCTCTACCGACTGAGCTAGCCGGGCATTAGCGATAGTTGCGGAAGGTAAAAAACTGAAATCCCTTTAAAAGTTAAACATCAAGTACTTTGTCCGTTTTATAATTCGTTGTCGAAACACGATTTCAGAATAAAAAATGCATCTTGAACATTTACCTTCTCTGACTGATGCAAAACATTATAACGACACCACGATGAAAAACATTGATGCGTCGGCCGGGAATCGAACCCGGATCGACTGCTTGGAAGGCAACCATGCTAACCGTTACACCACCGACGCTTTCGTTGCTTACGGACTATTCCACACAATGACGTTGAGTTGATATTCTAACAAAACTTGAAAATATTTTACATGTCTGGTAATGAACAGTTAATCATAAAAGTGACACAACAATACTTAGCCCGACGTGGGCCTCGAACCCACGACTCCAAGATAAGGAGTCTCGTGCTCTACCGACTGAGCTAGCCGGGCATTAGCGATATTTACAAAAGGTAAAAAACTAAAATCCCTTTAAAAGTTAACATCAAGTACTTTGTCCGTTTTATAATTCGTTGTCGAAACACGATTTCAGAATAAAAATCTGTTTGAAAGAATTGTGTTCGTACAACGTTTACCTTGTGTTTTTTAACTAGCATGCATCTTGAACATTTACCTTCTCTGACTGATGCAAAACATTATAACGATACCATGATGAAAAACATTGATGCGTCGGCCGGGAATCGAACTCGGATCGAGTGCTTGGAAGGCAACCATGCTAACCGTTACACCACCGACGCCTTCGTTGCTTACGGACTATTCCACACAATGACGTTGAGTTGATATTCTAACAAAACTTGAAAATATTTTACATGTCTGGTAATGAACAGATAAACATAAAAGTGACACAACAATACTTAGCCCGACGTGGGGCTCGAACCCACGACTCCGAGATTAAGAGTCTCGTGCTTTACCGACTGAGCTAGCCGGGGATTAGCGAGATATTTACGGAAGGTAAAAAACTGAAACTCTTAAAAAGTTAAACATCAAGTACTTTGTCCGTTTTATAATTCGTTGTCGAAACACGATTTCAGAATAAAAATCTGTTTGAAAGAATTGTTTTCGTACAACGTTTACCTTGTGTTTTTTAACCAGCATGCATCTTGAACATTTACCTTCTCTGACTGATGCAAAACATTATAACGATACCACGATGAAAAACATTGATGCGTCGGCCGGAAATCGAACCCGGATCGACTTCTTGGAAGGCAACCATGCTAACCGTTACACCACCGACGCTTTCGTTGCTTACGGATTATTCCACACAATGACGTTGAGTCTATATTCTAACAAAACTTGAAAATATTTTACATGTCTGGTAATGAACAGTTAATCATAAAAGTGACACAACAATACTTAGCCCGACGTAGGGCTCGAACCCACGACACCCAGATTAAGAGTCTCATGCTCTACCGACTGAGCTAGCCGGGCATTAGCGATAGTTGCGGAAGGTAAAAAACTGAAATCCCTTTAAAAGTTAAACATCAAGTACTTTGTCCGTTTTATAATTCGTTGTCGAAACACGATTTCAGAATAAAAATCTGTTTGAAAGAATTGTTTTCGTACAACGTTTACCTTGTGTTTTTTAACCAGCATGCATCTTGAACATTTACCTTCTCTGACTGATGCAAAACATTATAACGATACCACGATGAAAAACATTGATGCGTCGGCCGGGAATCGAACCCGGATCGACTGCTTGGAAGGCAACCATGCTAACCGTTACACCACCGACGCTTTCGTTGCTTACGGACTATTCCACACAATGACGTTGAGTTGATATTCTAACAAAACTTGAAAATATTTTACATGTCTGGTAATGAACAGTTACTCATAAAAGTGACACAACAATACTTAGCCCGACGTGGGGCTCGAACCCACGACTCCGAGATTAAGAGTCTCGTGCTCTACCGACTGAGCTAGCCGGGCATTAGCGAGATATTCACGGAAGTTAAAAAACTGAAACTCTTAAAAAGTTAAACATCAAGTACTTTGTCCGTTTTATAATTCGTTGTCGAAACACGATTTCAGAATAAAAATCTGTTTGAAAGAATTGTTTTCGTACAACGTTTACCTTGTGTTTTTTAACCAGCATGCATCTTGAACATTTACCTTCTCTGACTGATGCAAAACATTATAACGATACCACGATGAAAAACGTTGATGCGTCGGCCGGGAATCGAACCCGGATCGACTGCTTGGAAGGCAACCATGCTAACCGTTACACCACCGACGCTTTCGTTGCTTACGGACTATTCCACACAATGACGTTGAGTTGATATTCTAACCAAACTTGAAAATATTTTACATGTCTGGTAATGAACAGTTAATCATAAAAGTGACACAACAATACTTAGCCCGACGTAGGGCTCGAACCCACGACACCCAGATTAAGAGTCTCATGCTCTACCGACTGAGCTAGCCGGGCATTAGCGATAGTTGCGGAAGGTAAAAAACTGAAATCCCTTTAAAAGTTAAACATCAAGTACTTTGTCCGTTTTATAATTCGTTGTCGAAACACGATTTCAGAATAAAAATCTGTTTGAAAGAATTGTTTTCGTACAACGTTTACCTTGTGTTTTTTAACCAGCATGCATCTTGAACATTTACCTTCTCTGACTGATGCAAAACATTATAACGATACCACGATGAAAAACATTGATGCGTCGGCCGGGAATCGAACCCGGATCGACTGCTTGGAAGGCAACCATGCTAACCGTTACACCACCGACGCTTTCGTTGCTTACGGACTATTCCACACAATGACGTTGAGTTGATATTCTAACAAAACTTGAAAATATTTTACATGTCTGGTAATGAACAGTTAATCATAAAAGTGACACAACAATACTTCGCCCGACGTAGGGCTCGAACCCACGACACCCAGATTAAGAGTCTCATGCTCTACCGACTGAGCTAGCCGTGCATTAGCGATGTGTGCGGAAGGTAAAAAACTGAAATCCCTTTAAAAGTTAAACATCAAGTACTTTGTCCGTTTTATAATTCGTTGTCGAAACACGATTTCAGAATAAAAATCTGTTTGAAAGAATTGTTTTCGTACAACGTTTACCTTGTGTTTTTTAACCAGCATGCATCTTTAACATTTACCTTCTCTGACTGATGCAAAACATTATAACGATACCACGATGAAAAACATTGATGCGTCGGCCGGGAATCGAACCCGGATCGACTGCTTGGAAGGCAACCATGCTAACCGTAACACCACCGACGCTTTCGTTTCTTACGGACTATTCCACACAATGATGTTGAGTTGATATTCTAACAAAACTTGAAAATATTTTACATGTCTGGTAGTGAACAGTTAATCATAAAAGTGACACAACAATACTTAGCCCGACGTGGGCCTCGAACCCACGCCTCCGAGATTATGAATCTTGTGCTCTACTGACTGAGCTAGCCGGGCATTAGCGATATTTACAAAAGGTAAAAAACTGAAATCCCTTTAAAAGTTAAACATCAAGTACTTTGTCCGTTTTATAATTCGTTGTCGAAACACGATTTCAGAATAAAAATCTGTTTGAAAGAATTTTTTTTCGTACAACGTTTACTATGTGTTTTTTAACCAGCATGCATCTTGAACATTTACCTTCTCTGACTGATGCAAAACATTATAACGATACCACGATGAAAAACATTGATGCGTCGGCCGGGAATCGAACCCGGATCGACTGCTTGGAAGGCAACCATGCTAACCGTTACACCACCGACGCTTTCGTTGCTTACGGACTATTCCACACAATGACGTTGAGTTGATATTCTAACAAAACTTGAAAATATTTTACATGTCTGGTAATGAACAGTTAATCATAAAAGTGACACAACAATACTTAACCCGACTTGGGGCTCGAACCCACGACGCCGAGATTAAGAGTCTCGTGCTCTACCGACTGAGCTAGCCGGGCATTAGCGATAGTTGCGGAAGGTAAAAAACTGAAATCCCTTTAAAAGTTAAACATCAAGTACTTTGTCCGTTTTATAATTCGTTGTCGAAACACGATTTCAGAATAAAAATCTGTTTGAAAGAATTTTTTTTCGTACAACGTTTACCATGTGTTTTTTAACCAGCATGCATCTTGAACATTTACCTTCTCTGACTGATGCAAAACATTATAACGATACCACGATGAAAAACATTGATGCGTCGGCCGGGAATCGAACCCGGATCGACTGCTTGGAAGGCAACCATGCTAACCGTTACACCACCGACGCTTTCGTTGCTTACGGACTATTCCACACAATGACGTTGAGTTGATATTCTAACAAAACTTGAAAATATTTTACATGTCTGGTAATGAACAGTTAATCATAAAAGTGACACAACAATACTTAACCCGACGTGGGGCTCGAACCCACGACGCAAAGATTAAGAGTCTCGTGCTCTACCGACTGAGCTAGGCGGGCATTAGCGATAGTTGCGGAAGGTAAAAAACTGAAATCCCTTTAAAAGTTAAACATCAAGTACTTTGTCCGTTTTATAATTCGTTGTCGAAACACGATTTCAGAATAAAAATCTGTTTGAAAGAATTGTTTTCGTACAACGTTTACCTTGTGTTTTTTAACCAGCATGCATCTTGAACATTTACCTTCTCTGACTGATGCAAAACATTATAACGATACCACGATGAAAAACATTGATGCGTCGGCCGGGAATCGAACCCGGATCGACTGCTTGGAAGGCAACCATGCTAACCGTTACACCACCGACGCTTTCGTTGCTTACGGACTATTCCACACAATGACGTTGAGTTGATATTCTAACCAAACTTGAAAATATTTTACATGTCTGGTAATGAACAGTTAATCATAAAAGTGACACAACAATACTTAGCCCGACATGGGGCTCGAACCCACGACGCCGAGATTAAGAGTCTCGTGCTCTACCGACTGAGCTAGCCGGGCATTAGCGATAGTTGCGGAAGGTAAAAAACTGAAATCCCTTTAAAAGTTAAACATCAAGTACTTTGTCCGTTTTATAATTCGTTGTCGAAACACGATTTCAGAATAAAAATCTGTTTGAAAGAATTGTTTTCGTACAACGTTTACCTCGTGTTTTTTAACCAGCATGCATCTTGAACATTTACCTTCTCTGACTGATGCAAAACATTATAACGATACCACGATGAAAAACATTGATGCGTCGGCCGGGAATCCAACCCGGATCGACTGCTTGGAAGGCAACCATGCTAACCGTTACACCACCGACGCTTTCGTTGCTTACGGACTATTCCACACAATGACGTTGAGTTGATATTCTAACAAAACTTGAAAATATTTTACATGTCTGGTAATGAACAGTTAATCATAAAAGTGACACAACAATACTTAGCCCGACGTAGGGCTCGAACCCACGACACCCAGATTATGAGTCTCGTGCTCTACCGACTGAGCTAGCCGGGCATTAGCGATAGTTGCGGAAGGTAAAAAACTGAAATCCCTTTAAAAGTTAAACATCAAGTACTTTGTCCGTTTTATAATTCGTTGTCGAAACACGATTTCAGAATAAAAATCTGTTTGAAAGAATTGTGTTCGTACAACGTTTACGTTGTGTTTTTTAACCAGCATGCATCTTGAACATTTACCTTCTCTGACTGATGCAAAACATTATAACGATACCACGATGAAAAACATTGATGCGTCGGCCGGGAATCGAACCCGGATCGACTGCTTGGAAGGCAACCATGCTAACCGTTACACCACCGACGCTTTCGTTGCTTACGGACTATTCCACACAATGACGTTGAGTTGATATTCTAACAAAACTTGACAATATTTTACATGTCTGGTAATGAACAGTTAATCATAAAAGTGACACAACGATACTTAGCCCGACGTAGGGCTCGAACTCACGACACCCAGATTAAGAGTCTCATGCTCTACCGACTGAGCTAGCCGGGCATTAGCGATAGTTGCGGAAGGTAAAAAACTGAAATCCCTTTAAAAGTTAAACATCAAGTTCTTTGTCCGTTTTATAATTCGTTGTCGAAACACGATTTCAGAATAAAAATCTGTTTGAAAGAATTGTTTTCGTACAACGTTTACCTTGTGTTTTTTAACCAGCATGCATCTTGAACATTTACCTTCTCTGACTGATGCAAAACATTATAACGATACCACGATGAAAAACATTGATGCGTCGGCCGAGAATCGAACCCGGATCGACTGCTTGGAAGGCAACCATGCTAACCGTTACACCACCGACGCTTTCGTTGCTTACGGACTATTCCACATAATGACGTTGAGTTGATATTCTAACAAAACTTGAAAATATTTTACATGTCTGGTAATGAACAGTTAATCATTAAAGTGACACAACAATACTTAGCCCGACGTGGGGCTCGAACCCACGACACCAAGATTAAGAGTCTCATGCTCTACCGACTGAGCTAGCCGGGCATTAGCGATAGTTGCGGAAGGTAAAAAACTGAAATCCCTTTAAAAGTTAAACATCAAGTTCTTTGTCCGTTTTATAATTCGTTGTCGAAACACGATTTCAGAATAAAAATCTGTTTGAAAGAATTGTTTTCGTACAACGTTTACCTTGTGTTTTTTAACCAGCATGCATCTTTAACATTTACCTTCTCTGACTGATGCAAAACATTATAACGATACCACGATGAAAAACATTGATGCGTCGGCCGGGAATCGAACCCGGATCGACTGCTTGGAAGGCAACCATGCTAACCGTTACACCACCGACGCTTTCGTTGCTTACGGACTATTCCACACAATGACGTTGAGTTGATATTCTAACAAAACTTGAAAATATTTTACATGTCTGGTAATGAACAGTTAATCATAAAAGTGACACAACAATACTTAGCCCGACGTGGGGCTCGAACCCACGACTCCGAGATTAAGAGTCTCGTGCTCTACCGACTGAGCTAGCCGGGCATTAGCGAGATATTCACGGAAGGTAAAAAACTGAAACTCTTAAAAAGTTAAACATCAAGTACTTTGTCCGTTTTATAATTCGTTGTCGAAACACGATTTCAGAATAAAAATCTGCTTGAAAGAATTTTTTTTCGTAAAACGTTTACCTTGTGTTTTTTAACCAGCATGCATCTTGAACATTTACCTTCTCTGACTGATGCAAAACATTATAACGATACCACGATGAAAAACATTGATGCGTCGGCCGGGAATCGAACCCGGATCGACTGCTTGGAAGGCAACCATGCTAACCGTTACACCACCGACGCTTTCGTTGCTTACGGACTATTCCACACAATGACGTTGAGTTGATATTCTAACAAAACTTGAAAATATTTTACATGTCTGGTAATGAACAGTTAATCATTAAAGTGACACAACAATACTTAGCCCGACGTGGGGCTCGAACCCACGACGCCGAGATTAAGAGTCTCGTGCTCTACCGACTGAGCTAGCCGGGCATTAGCGATAGTTGCGGAAGGTAAAAAACTGAAATCCCTTTAAAAGTTAATCATCAAGTACTTTGTCCGTTTTATAATTCGTTGTCGAAACACGATTTCAGAATAAAAATCTGTTTGAAAGAATTGTTTTCGTACAACGTTTACCTTGTGTTTTTTAACCAGCATGCATCTTGAACATTTACCTTCTCTGACTGATGCAAAACATTATAACGATACCACGATGAAAAACATTGATGCGTCGGCCGGGAATCGAACCCGGATCGACTGCTTGGAAGGCAATCATGCTAACCGTTACACCACCGACGCTTTCGTTGCTTACGGATTATTTCACACAATGACGTTGAGTTGATATTCTAACAAAACTTGAAAATATTTTACATGTCTGGTAATGAACAGTTAATCATAAAAGTGACACAACAATACTTAGCCCGACGTAGGGCTCGAACCCACGACACCCAGATTAAGAGTCTCATGCTCTACCGACTGAGCTAGCCGGGCATTAGCGATAGTTGCGGAAGGTAAAAAACTGAAATCCCTTTAAAAGTTAAACATCAAGTACTTTGTCCGTTTTATAATTCGTTGTCGAAACACGATTTCAGAATAAAAATCTGTTTGAAAGAATTGTTTTCGTACAACGTTTACCTTGTGTTTTTTAACCAGCATGCATCTTGAACATTTACCTTCTCTGACTGATGCAAAACATTATAACGATACCACGATGAAAAACATTGATGCGTCGGCCAGGAATCGAACCCGGATCGACTGCTTGGAAGGCAACCATGCTAACCGTTACTCCACCGACGCTTTCGTTGCTTACGGACTATTCCACACAATGACGTTGAGTTGATATTCTAACCAAACTTGAAAATATTTTACATGTCTGGTAATGAACAGTTAATCATAAAAGTGACACAACAATACTTAGCCCGACGTGGGCCTCGAACCCACGACTCCGAGATTATGAATCTCGTGCTCTACTGACTGAGCTAGCCGGGCATTAGCGATATTTACAAAAGGTAAAAAACTGAAATCCCTTTAAAAGTTAAACATCAAGTACTTTGTCCGTTTCATAATTCGTTGTCGAAACACGATTTCAGAATAAAAATCTGTTTGAAAGAATTGTTTTCGTACAACGTTTACCTTGTGTTTTTTAACCAGCATGCATCTTTAACATTTACCTTCTCTGACTGATGCAAAACATTATAACGATACCACGATGAAAAACATTGATGCGTCGGCCGGGAATCGAACCCGGATCGACTGCTTGGAAGGCAACCATGCTAACCGTTACACCATGGACGCTTTCGTTGCTTACGGATTATTCCACACAATGACGTTGAGTTGATATTCTAACAAAACTTGAAAATATTTTACATGTCTGGTAATGAACAGTTAATCATAAAAGTGACACAACAATACTTAGCCCGACGTGGGGCTCGAACCCACGACGCCGAGATTAAGAGTCTCGTGCTCTACCGACTGAGCTAGCCGGGCATTAGCGATAGTTGCGGAAGGTAAAAAACTGAAATCCCTTTAAAAGTTAAACATCAAGTACTTTGTCCGTTTTATAATTCGTTGTCGAAACACGATTTCAGAATAAAAATCTGTTTGAAAGAATTGTTTTCGTACAACGTTTACCTTGTGTTTTTTAACCAGCATGCATCTTGAACATTTACCTTCTCTGACTGATGCAAAACATTATAACGATACCACGATGAAAAACATTGATGCGTCGGCCGGGAATCGAACCCGGATCGACTGCTTGGAAGGCAACCATGCTAACCGTTACACCACCGACGCTTTCGTTGCTTACGGACTATTCCACACAATGACGTTGAGTTGATATTCTAACAAAACTTGAAAATATTTTACATGTCTGGTAATGAACAGTTAATCATAAAAGTGACACAACAATACTTAGCCCGACGTAGGGCTCGAACCCACGACACCCAGATTAAGAGTCTCATGCTCTACCGACTGAGCTAGCCGGGCATTAGCGATAGTTGCGGAAGGTAAAAAACTGAAATCCCTTTAAAAGTTAAACATCAAGTACTTTGTCCGTTTTATAATTCGTTGTCGAAACACGATTTCAGAATAAAAATCTGTTTGAAAGAATTGTTTTCGTACAACGTTTACCTTGTGTTTTTTAACCAGCGTGCATCTTTAACATTTACCTTCTCTGACTGATGCAAAACATTATAACGATACCACGATGAAAAACATTGATGCGTCGGCCGGGAATCGAACCCGGATCGACTGCTTGGAAGGCAACCATGCTAACCGTTACACCACCGACGCTTTCGTTGCTTACGGACTATTCCACACAATGACGTTGAGTTGATATTCTAACAAAACTTGAAAATATTTTACATGTCTGGTAATGAACAGTTAATCATAAAAGTGACACAACAATACTTAGCCCGACGTGGGGCTCGAACCCACGACTCCGAGATTAAGAGTCTCGTGCTCTACCGACTGAGCTAGCCGGGCATTAGCGATAGTTGCGGAAGGTAAAAAACTGAAATCCCTTTAAAAGTTAAACATCAAGTACTTTGTCCGTTTTATAATTCGTTGTCGAAACACGATTTCAGAATAAAAATCTGTTTGAAAGAATTTTTTTTCGTACAACGTTTACCTTGTGTTTTTTAACCAGCATGCATCTTTAACATTTACCTTTTCTGACTGATGCAAAACATTATAACGATACCACGATGAAAAACATTGATGCGTCGGCCGGGAATCGAACCCGGATCGACTGCTTGGAAGGCAACCATGCTAACCGTTACACCACCGACGCTTTCGTTGCTTACGGACTATTCCACACAATGACGTTGAGTTGATATTCTAACCAAACTTGAAAATTTTTTACATGTCTGGTAATGAACAGTTAATCATAAAAGTGACACAACAATACTTAGCCCGACGTGGGCCTCGAACCCACGACTCCGAGATTATGAATCTCGTGCTCTACTGACTGAGCTAGCCGGGCATTAGCGATATTTACAAAAGGTAAAAAACTGAAATCCCTTTAAAAGTTAAACATCAAGTACTTTGTCCGTTTCATAATTCGTTGTCGAAACACGATTTCAGAATAAAAATCTGTTTGAAAGAATTTTTTTTCGTACAACGTTTACCTTGTGTTTTTTAACCAGCATGCATCTTGAACATTTACCTTCTCTGACTGAGGCAAAACATTATAACGATACCACGATGAAAAACATTGATGCGTCGGCCGGGAATCGAACCCGGATCGACTGCTTGGAAGGCAACCATGCTAACCGTTACACCACCGACGCTTTCGTTGCTTACGGACTATTCCACACAATGACGTTGAGTTGATATTCTAACAAAACTTGAAAATATTTTACATGTCTGGTAATGAACAGTTAATCATAAAAGTGACACAACAATACTTAGCCCGACGTGGGGCTCGAACCCACGACGCCGAGATTAAGAATCTCGTGCTCTACCGACTGAGCTAGCCGGGCATTAGCGATAGTTGCGGAAGGTAAAAAACTGAAATCCCTTTAAAAGTTAAACATCAAGTACTTTGTCCGTTTTATAATTCGTTGTCGAAACACGATTTCAGAATAAAAATCTGTTTGAAAGAATTGTTTTCGTACAACGTTTACCTTGTGTTTTTTAACCAGCATGCATCTTGAACATTTACCTTCTCTGACTGATGCAAAACATTATAACGATACCACGATGAAAAACATTGATGCGTCGGCCGGGAATCGAACCCGGATCGACTGCTTGGAAGGCAACCATGCTAACCGTTACACCACCGACGCTTTCGTTGCTTACGGATTATTCCACACAATGACGTTGAGTTGATATTCTAACAAAACTTGAAAATATTTTACATGTCTGGTAATGAACAGTTAATCATAAAAGTGACACAACAATACTTAGCCCGACGTAGGGCTCGAACCCACGACACCCAGATTAAGAGTCTCATGCTCTACCGACTGAGCTAGCCGGGCATTAGCGATAGTTGCGGAAGGTAAAAAACTGAAATCCCTTTAAAAGTTAAACATCAAGTACTTTGTCCGTTTTATAATTCGTTGTCGAAACACGATTTCAGAATAAAAATCTGTTTGAAAGAATTGTGTTCGTACAACGTTTACCTTGTGTTTTTTAACCAGCATGCATCTTGAACATTTACCTTCTCTGACTGAGGCAAAACATTATAACGATACCACGATGAAAAACATTGATGCGTCGGCCGGGAATCGAACCCGGATCGACTGCTTGGAAGGCAACCATGCTAACCGTTACACCACCGACGCTTTCGTTGCTTACGGATTATTCCACACAATGACGTTGAGTTGATATTCTAACAAAACTTGAAAATATTTTACATGTCTGGTAATGAACAGTTAATCATAAAAGTGACACAACAATACTTAGCCCGACGTAGGGCTCGAACCCACGACACCCAGATTAAGAGTCTCGTGCTCTACCGACTGAGCTAGCCGGGCATTAGCGATAGTTGCGGAAGGTAAAAAACTGAAATCCCTTTAAAAGTTAAACATCAAGTTCTTTGTCCGTTTTATAATTCGTTGTCGAAACACGATTTCAGAATAAAAATCTGTTTGAAAGAATTGTTTTCGTACAACGTTTACCTTTTGTTTTTTAACCAGCATGCATCTTTAACATTTACCTTCTCTGACTGATGCAAAACATTATAACGATACCACGATGAAAAACCTTGATGCGTCGGCCGGGAATCGAACCCGGATCGACTGCTTGAAAGGCAACCATGCTAACCGTTACACCACCGACGCTTTCGTTGCTTACGGACTATTCCACACAATGACGTTGAGTTGATATTCTAACAAAACTTGAAAATATTTTACATGTCTGGTAATGAACAGTTAATCATAAAAGTGACACAACAATACTTAGCCCGACGTAGGGCTCGAACCCACGACACCCAGATTAAGAGTCTCATGCTCTACCGACTGAGCTAGCCGGGCATTAGCGATAGTTGCGGAAGGTAAAACACTGAAATCCCTTTAAAAGTTAAACATCAAGTTCTTTGTCCGTTTTATAATTCGTTGTCGAAACACGATTTCAGAATAAAAATCTGTTTGAAAGAATTGTTTTCGTACAACGTTTACCTTGTGTTTTTTAACCAGCATGCATCTTTAACATTTACCTTCTCTGACTGATGCAAAACATTATAACGATACCACGATGAAAAACATTGATGCGTCGGCCGGGAATCGAACCCGGATCGACTGCTTGGAAGGCAACCATGCTAACCGTTACACCACCGACGCTTTCGTTGCTTACGGACTATTCCACACAATGACGTTGAGTTGATATTCTAACAAAACTTGAAAATATTTTACATGTCTGGTAATGAACAGTTAATCATAAAAGTGACACAACAATACTTAGCCCGACGTGGGGCTCGAACCCACGACTCCGAGATTAAGAGTCTCGTGCTCTACCGACTGAGCTAGCCGGGCATTAGCGATAGTTGCGGAAGGTAAAAAACTGAAATCCCTTTAAAAGTTAAACATCAAGTACTTTGTCCGTTTTATAATTCGTTGTCGAAACACGATTTCAGAATAAAAATCTGTTTGAAAGAATTGTGTTCGTACAACGTTTACCTTGTGTTTTTTAACCAGCATGCATCTTGAACATTTACCTTCTCTGACTGATGCAAAACATTATTACGATACCACGATGAAAAACATTGATGCGTCGGCCGGGAATCGAACCCGGATCGACTGCTTGGAAGGCAACCATGCTAACCGTTACACCACCGACGCTTTCGTTGCTTACGGACTATTCCACACAATGACGTTGAGTTGATATTCTAACAAAACTTGAAAATATTTTACATGTCTGGTAATGAACAGTTAATCATTAAAGTGACACAACAATACTTAGCCCGACGTAGGGCTCGAACCCACGACACCAAGATTAAGAGTCTCATGCTCTACCGACTGAGCTAGCCGGGCATTAGCGATAGTTGCGGAAGGTAAAAAACTGAAATCCCTTTAAAAGTTAAACATCAAGTTCTTTGTCCGTTTTATAATTCGTTGTCGAAACACGATTTCAGAATAAAAATCTGTTTGAAAGAATTGTTTTCGTACAACGTTTACCTTGTGTTTTTTAACCAGCATGCATCTTTAACATTTACCTTCTCTGACTGATGCAAAACATTATAACGATACCACGATGAAAAACATTGATGCGTCGGCCGGGAATCGAACCCGGATCGACTGCTTGGAATGCAACCATGCTAACCGTTACACCACCGACGCTTTCGTTGCTTACGGACTATTCCACACAATGACGTTGAGTTGATATTCTAACAAAACTTGAAAATATTTTACATGTCTGGTAATGAACAGTTAATCATAAAAGTGACACAACAATACTTAGCCCGACGTGGGGCTCGAACCCACGACTCCGAGATTAAGAGTCTCGTGCTCTACCGACTGAGCTAGCCGGGCATTAGCGAGATATTCACGGAAGGTAAAAAACTGAAACTCTTAAAAAGTTAAACATCAAGTACTTTGTCCGTTTTATAATTCGTTGTCGAAACACGATTTCAGAATAAAAATCTGCTTGAAAGAATTTTTTTTCGTACAACGTTTACCTTGTGTTTTTTAACCAGCATGCATCTTGAACATTTACCTTCTCTGACTGATGCAAAACATTATAACGATACCACGATGAAAAACATTGATGCGTCGGCCGGGAATCGAACGCCGATCGACTGCGTGGAATGCAACCATGCTAACCGTTACACCACCGACGCTTTCGTTGCTTACGGACTATTCCACACAATGACGTTGAGTTGATATTCTAACAAAACTTGAAAATATTTTACATGTCTGGTAATGAACAGTTAATCATAAAAGTGACACAACAATACTTAGCCCGACGTGGGGCTCGAACCCACGACTCCGAGATTAAGAGTCTCGTGCTCTACCGACTGAGCTAGCCGGGCATTAGCGATAGTTGCGGAAGGTAAAAAACTGAAATCCCTTTAAAAGTTAAACATCAAGTACTTTGTCCGTTTTATAATTCGTTGTCGAAACACGATTTCAGAATAAAAATCTGTTTGAAAGAATTGTGTTCGTACAACGTTTACCTTGTGTTTTTTAACCAGCATGCATCTTGAACATTTACCTTCTCTGACTGATGCAAAACATTATAACGATACCACTATGAAAAACATTGATGCGTCGGCCGGGAATCGAACCCGGATCGACTGCTTGGAAGGCAACCATGCTAACCGTTACACCACCGACGCTTTCGTTGCTTACGGACTATTCCACACAATGACGTTGAGTTGATATTCTAACAAAACTTGAAAATATTTTACATGTCTGGTAATGAACAGTTAATCATTAAAGTGACACAACAATACTTAGCCCGACGTAGGGCTCGAACCCACGACACCAAGATTAAGAGTCTCATGCTCTACCGACTGAGCTAGCCGGGCATTAGCGATAGTTGCGGGAGGTAAAAAACTGAAATCCCTTTAAAAGTTAAACATCAAGTTCTTTGTCCGTTTTATAATTCGTTGTCGAAACACGATTTCAGAATAAAAATCTGTTTGAAAGAATTGTTTTCGTACAACGTTTACCTTGTGTTTTTTAACCAGCATGCATCTTTAACATTTACCTTCTCTGACTGATGCAAAACATTATAACGATACCACGATGAAAAACATTGATGCGTCGGCCGGGAATCGAACCCGGATCGACTGCTTGGAAGGCAACCATGCTAACCGTTACACCACCGACGCTTTCGTTGCTTACGGACTATTCCACACAATGACGTTGAGTTGATATTCTAACAAAACTTGAAAATATTTTACATGTCTGGTAATGAACAGTTAATCATAAAAGTGACACAACAATACTTAGCCCGACGTGGGGCTCGAACCCACGACTCCGAGATTAAGAGTCTCGTGCTCTACCGACTGAGCTAGCCGGGCATTAGCGAGATATTCACGGAAGGTAAAAAACTGAAACTCTTAAAAAGTTAAACATCAAGTACTTTGTCCGTTTTATAATTCGTTGTCGAAACACGATTTCAGAATAAAAATCTGCTTGAAAGAATTTTTTTTCGTACAACGTTTACCTTGTGTTTTTTAACCAGCATGCATCTTGAACATTTACCTTCTCTGACTGATGCAAAACATTATAACGATACCACGATGAAAAACATTGATGCGTCGGCCGGGAATCGAACGCCGATCGACTGCGTGGAAGGCAACCATGCTAACCGTTACACCACCGACGCTTTCGTTGCTTACGGACTATTCCACACAATGACGTTGAGTTGATATTCTAACAAAACTTGAAAATATTTTACATGTCTGGTAATGAACAGTTAATCATAAAAGTGACACAACAATACTTAGCCCGACGTGGGGCTCGAACCCACGACTCCGAGATTAAGAGTCTCGTGCTCTACCGACTGAGCTAGCCGGGCATTAGCGATAGTTGCGGAAGGTAAAAAACTGAAATCCCTTTAAAAGTTAAACATCAAGTACTTTGTCCGTTTTATAATTCGTTGTCGAAACACGATTTCAGAATAAAAATCTGTTGGAAAGAATTGTTTTCGTACAACGTTTACCTTGTGTTTTTTAACCAGCATGCATCTTGAACATTTACCTTCTCTGACTGATGCAAAACGTTATAACGATACCACGATGAAAAACATTGATGCGTCGGCCGGGAATCGAACCCGGATCGACTGCTTGGAAGGCAACCATGCTAACCGTTACACCACCGACGCTTTCGTTGCTTACGGACTATTCCACACAATGACGTTAAGTTGATATTCTAACAAAACTTGAAAATATTTTACATGTCTGGTAATGAACAGTTAATCATAAAAGTGACACAACAATACTTAGCCCGACGTAGGGCTCGAACCCACGACACCCAGATTAAGAGTCTCACGCTCTACCGACTGAGCTAGCCGGGCATTAGCGATAGTTGCGGAAGGTAAAAAACTGAAATCCCTTTAAAAGTTAAACATCAAGTACTTTGTCCGTTTTATAATTCGTTGTCGAAACACGATTTCAGAATAAAAATCTGTTTGAAAGAATTGTTTTCGTACAACGTTTACCTTGTGTTTTTTAACCAGCATGCATCTTGAACATTTTCCTTCTCTGACTGATGCAAAACATTATAACGATACCACGATGAAAAACATTGATGCGTCGGCCGGGAATCGAACCCGGATCGACAGCTTGGAAGGCAACCATGCTAACCGTTACACCACCGACGCTTTCGTTGCTTACGGACTATTCCACACAATGACGTTGAGTTGATATTCTAACCAAACTTGAAAATATTTTACATGTCTGGTAATGAACAGTTAATCATAAAAGTGACACAACAATACTTAGCCCGACGTGGGCCTCGAACCCACGACTCCGAGATTATGAATCTCGTGCTCTACTGACTGAGCTAGCCGGGCATTAGCGATATTTACAAAAGGTAAAAAACTGAAATCCCTTTAAAAGTTAAACATCAAGTACTTTGTCCGTTTTATAATTCGTTGTCGAAACACGATTTCAGAATAAAAATCTGTTTGAAAGAATTGTGTTCGTACAACGTTTACCTTGTGTTTTTTAACCAGCATGCATCTTGAACATTTACCTTCTCTGACTGATGCAAAACATTATAACGATACCACGATGAAAAACCTTGATGCGTCGGCCGGGAATCGAACCCGGATCGACTGCTTGGAAGGCAACCATGCTAACCGTTACACCACCGACGCTTTCGTTGCTTACGGACTATTCCACACAATGACGTTGAGTTGATATTCTAACAAAACTTGAAAATATTTTACATGTCTGGTAATGAACAGTTAATCATAAAAGTGACACAACAATACTTAGCCCGACGTAGGGCTCGAACCCACGACACCCAGATTAAGAGTCTCATGCTCTACCGACTGAGCTAGCCGGGCATTAGCGATAGTTGCGGAAGGTAAAACACTGAAATCCCTTTAAAAGTTAAACATCAAGTTCTTTGTCCGTTTTATAATTCGTTGTCGAAACACGATTTCAGAATAAAAATCTGTTTGAAAGAATTGTTTTCGTACAACGTTTACCTTGTGTTTTTTAACCAGCATGCATCTTTAACATTTACCTTCTCTGACTGATGCAAAACATTATAACGATACCACGATGAAAAACATTGATGCGTCGGCCGGGAATCGAACCCGGATCGACTGCTTGGAAGGCAACCATGCTAACCGTTACACCACCGACGCTTTCGTTGCTTACGGACTATTCCACACAATGACGTTGAGTTGATATTCTAACAAAACTTGAAAATATTTTACATGTCTGGTAATGAACAGTTAATCATAAAAGTGACACAACAATACTTAGCCCGACGTGGGGCTCGAACCCACGACTCCGAGATTAAGAGTCTCGTGCTCTACCGACTGAGCTAGCCGGGCATTAGCGATAGTTGCGGAAGGTAAAAAACTGAAATCCCTTTAAAAGTTAAACATCAAGTACTTTGTCCGTTTTATAATTCGTTGTCGAAACACGATTTCAGAATAAAAATCTGTTTGAAAGAATTGTGTTCGTACAACGTTTACCTTGTGTTTTTTAACCAGCATGCATCTTGAACATTTACCTTCTCTGACTGATGCAAAACATTATTACGATACCACGATGAAAAACATTGATGCGTCGGCCGGGAATCGAACCCGGATCGACTGCTTGGAAGGCAACCATGCTAACCGTTACACCACCGACGCTTCCGTTGCTTACGGACTATTCCACACAATGACGTTGAGTTGATATTCTAACAAAACTTGAAAATATTTTACATGTCTGGTAATGAACAGTTAATCATTAAAGTGACACAACAATACTTAGCCCGACGTAGGGCTCGAACCCACGACACCAAGATTAAGAGTCTCATGCTCTACCGACTGAGCTAGCCGGGCATTAGCGATAGTTGCGGAAGGTAAAAAACTGAAATCCCTTTAAAAGTTAAACATCAAGTTCTTTGTCCGTTTTATAATTCGTTGTCGAAACACGATTTCAGAATAAAAATCTGTTTGAAAGAATTGTTTTCGTACAACGTTTACCTTGTGTTTTTTAACCAGCATGCATCTTTAACATTTACCTTCTCTGACTGATGCAAAACATTATAACGATACCACGATGAAAAACATTGATGCGTCGGCCGGGAATCGAACCCGGATCGACTGCTTGGAATGCAACCATGCTAACCGTTACACCACCGACGCTTTCGTTGCTTACGGACTATTCCACACAATGACGTTGAGTTGATATTCTAACAAAACTTGAAAATATTTTACATGTCTGGTAATGAACAGTTAATCATAAAAGTGACACAACAATACTTAGCCCGACGTGGGGCTCGAACCCACGACTCCGAGATTAAGAGTCTCGCGCTCTACCGACTGAGCTAGCCGGGCATTAGCGAGATATTCACGGAAGGTAAAAAACTGAAACTCTTAAAAAGTTAAACATCAAGTACTTTGTCCGTTTTATAATTCGTTGTCGAAACACGATTTCAGAATAAAAATCTGCTTGAAAGAATTTTTTTTCGTACAACGTTTACCTTGTGTTTTTTAACCAGCATGCATCTTGAACATTTACCTTCTCTGACTGATGCAAAACATTATAACGATACCACGATGAAAAACATTGATGCGTCGGCCGGGAATCGAACGCCGATCGACTGCGTGGAATGCAACCATGCTAACCGTTACACCACCGACGCTTTCGTTGCTTACGGACTATTCCACACAATGACGTTGAGTTGATATTCTAACAAAACTTGAAAATATTTTACATGTCTGGTAATGAACAGTTAATCATAAAAGTGACACAACAATACTTAGCCCGACGTGGGGCTCGAACCCACGACTCCGAGATTAAGAGTCTCGTGCTCTACCGACTGAGCTAGCCGGGCATTAGCGATAGTTGCGGAAGGTAAAAAACTGAAATCCCTTTAAAAGTTAAACATCAAGTACTTTGTCCGTTTTATAATTCGTTGTCGAAACACGATTTCAGAATAAAAATCTGTTTGAAAGAATTGTGTTCGTACAACGTTTACCTTGTGTTTTTTAACCAGCATGCATCTTGAACATTTACCTTCTCTGACTGATGCAAAACATTATAACGATACCACTATGAAAAACATTGATGCGTCGGCCGGGAATCGAACCCGGATCGACTGCTTGGAAGGCAACCATGCTAACCGTTACACCACCGACGCTTTCGTTGCTTACGGACTATTCCACACAATGACGTTGAGTTGATATTCTAACAAAACTTGAAAATATTTTACATGTCTGGTAATGAACAGTTAATCATTAAAGTGACACAACAATACTTAGCCCGACGTAGGGCTCGAACCCACGACACCAAGATTAAGAGTCTCATGCTCTACCGACTGAGCTAGCCGGGCATTAGCGATAGTCGCGGAAGGTAAAAAACTGAAATCCCTTTAAAAGTTAAACATCAAGTTCTGTGTCCGTTTTATAATTCGTTGTCGAAACACGATTTCAGAATAAAAATCTGTTTGAAAGAATTGTTTTCGTACAACGTTTACCTTGTGTTTTTTAACCAGCATGCATCTTTAACATTTACCTTCTCTGACTGATGCAAAACATTATAACGATACCACGATGAAAAACATTGATGCGTCGGCCGGGAATCGAACCCGGATCGACTGCTTGGAAGGCAACCATGCTAACCGTTACACCACCGACGCTTTCGTTGCTTACGGACTATTCCACACAATGACGTTGAGTTGATATTCTAACAAAACTTGAAAATATTTTACATGTCTGGTAATGAACAGTTAATCATAAAAGTGACACAACAATACTTAGCCCGACGTGGGGCTCGAACCCACGACTCCGAGATTAAGAGTCTCGTGCTCTACCGACTGAGCTAGCCGGGCATTAGCAAGATATTCACGGAAGGTAAAAAACTGAAACTCTTAAAAAGTTAAACATCAAGTACTTTGTCCGTTTTATAATTCGTTGTCGAAACACGATTTCAGAATAAAAATCTGCTTGAAAGAATTTTTTTTCGTACAACGTTTACCTTGTGTTTTTTAACCAGCATGCATCTTGAACATTTACCTTCTCTGACTGATTCAAAACATTATAACGATACCACGATGAAAAACATTGATGCGTCGGCCGGGAATCGAACCCGGATCGACTGCTTGGAAGGCAACCATGCTAACCGTTACACCACCGACGCTTTCGTTGCTTACGGACTATTCCACACAATGACGTTGAGTTGATATTCTAACAAAACTTGAAAATATTTTACATGTTTGGTAATGAACAGTTAATCATAAAAGTGACACAACAATACTTAGCCCGACGTGGGCCTCGAACCCACGACTCCGAGATTAAGATACTCGTGCTCTACCGACTGAGCTAGCCGGGCATTTGCGATATTTACAAAAGGTAAAAAACTGAAATCCCTTTAAAAGTTAAACATCAAGTACTTTGTCCGTTTTATAATTCGTTGTCGAAACACGATTTCAGAATAAAAATCTGTTTGAAAGAATTTTTTTTCGTACAACGTTTTCCTTGTGTTTTTTAACTAGCATGCATCTTGAACATTTACCTTCTCTGACTGATGCAAAACATTGTAACGATACCACGATGAAAAACATTGATGCGTCGGCCGGGAATCGAACCCGGATCGACTGCTTGGAAGGCAACCATGCTAACCGTTACACCACCGACGCTTTCGTTGCTTACGGACTATTCCACACAATGACGTTGAGTTGATATTCTAACAAAACTTGAAAATATTTTACATGTCTGGTAATGAACAGTTAATCATAAAAGTGACACAACAATACTTAGCCCGACGTGGGCCTCGAACCCACGACTCCGAGATTAAGAGTCTCGTGCTCTACCGACTGAGCTAGCCGGGCATTAGCGGTATTTACAAAAGGTAAAAAACTGAAATCCCTTTAAAAGTTAAACATCAAGTACTTTGTCCGTTTTATAATTCGTTGTCGAAACACGATTTCAGAATAAAAATCTGTTCGAAAGAATTGTGTTCGTACAACGTTTACCTTGTGTTTTTTAACTAGCATGCATCTTGAACATTTACCTTCTCTGACTGATGCAAAACATTATAACGATACCACGATGAAAAACATTGATGCGTCGGCCGGGAATCGAACTCGGATCGAGTGCTTGGAAGGCAACCATGCTAACCGTTACACCACCGACGCTTTCGTTGCTTACGGACTATTCCACACAATGACGTTGAGTTGATATTCTAACAAAACTTGAAAATATTTTACATGTCTGGTAATGAACAGTTAATCATAAAAGTGACACAACAATACTTAGCCCGACGTGGGCCTCGAACCCACGACTCCGAGATTAAGAGTCTCGTGCTCTACCGACTGAGCTAGCCGGGCATTAGCGGTATTTACAAAAGGTAAAAAACTGAAATCCCTTTAAAAGTTAAACATCAAGTTCTTTGTCCGTTTTATAATTCGTTGTCGAAACACGATTTCAGAATAAAAATCTGTTTGAAAGAATTGTTTTCGTACAACGTTTTCCTTGTGTTTTTTAACCAGCATGCATCTTGAACATTTACCTTCTCTGACTGATGCAAAACATTATAACGATACCACGATGAAAAACATTGATTCGTCGGCCGGGAATCGAACCCGGATCGACTGCTTGGAAGGCAACCATGCTAACCGTTACACCACCGACGCTTTCGTTGCTTACGGACTATTCCACACAATGACGTTGAGTTGATATTCTAACAAAACTTGAAAATATTTTACATGTCTGGTAATGAACAGTTAATCATAAAAGTGACACAACAATACTTAGCCCGACGTGGGGCTCGAACCCACGACTCCGAGATTAAGAGTCTCGTGCTCTACCGACTGAGCTAGCCGGGCATAAGCGAGATATTCACGGAAGGTAAAAAACTGAAACTCTTAAAAAGTTAAACATCAAGTACTTTGTCCGTTTTATAATTCGTTGTCGAAACACGATTTCAGAATAAAAATCTGTTGGAAAGAATTGTTTTCGTACAACGTTTACCTTGTGTTTTTTAACCAGCATGCATCTTGAACATTTACCTTCTCTGACTGATGCAAAACATTATAACGATACCACGATGAAAAACATTGATGCGTCGGCCGGGAATCGAACCCGGATCGACTGCTTGGAAGGCAACCATGCTAACCGTTACACCACCGACGCTTTCGTTGCTTACGGACTATTCCACACAATGACGTTGAGTTGATATTCTAACAAAACTTGAAAATATTTTACATGTCTGGTAATGAACAGTTAATCATAAAAGTGACACAACAATACTTAGCCCGACGTGGGCCTCGAACCCACGACTCCGAGATTAAGATACTCGTGCTCTACCGACTGAGCTAGCCGGGCATTTGCGATATTTACAAAAGGTAAAAAACTGAAATCCCTTTAAAAGTTAAACATCAAGTACTTTGTCCGTTTTATAATTCGTTGTCGAAACACGATTTCAGAATAAAAATCTGTTTGAAAGAATTTTTTTTCGTACAACGTTTACCTTGTGTTTTTTAACTAGCATGCATCTTGAACATTTACCTTCTCTGACTGATGCAAAACATTATAACGATACCACGATGAAAAACATTGATGCGTCGGCCGGGAATCGAACCCGGATCGACTGCTTGGAAGGCAACCATGCTAACCGTTACACCACCGACGCTTTCGTTGCTTACGGACTATTCCACACAATGACGTTGAGTTGATATTCTAACAAAACTTGAAAATATTTTACATGTCTGGTAATGAACAGTTAATCATAAAAGTGACACAACAATACTTAGCCCGACGTGGGCCTCGAACCCACGACTCCGAGATTAAGATACTCGTGCTCTACCGACTGAGCTAGCCGGGCATTTGCGATATTTACAAAAGGTAAAAAACTGAAATCCCTTTAAAAGTTAAACATCAAGTACTTTGTCCGTTTTATAATTCGTTGTCGAAACACGATTTCAGAATAAAAATCTGTTTGAAAGAATTGTGTTCGTACAACGTTTTCCTTGTGTTTTTTAACTAGCATGCATCTTGAACATTTACCTTCTCTGACTGATGCAAAACATTATAACGATACCACGATGAAAAACATTGATGCGTCGGCCGGGAATCGAACTCGGATCGACTGCTTGGAAGGCAACCATGCTAACCGTTACACCACCGACGCTTTCGTTGCTTACGGACTATTCCACACAATGACGTTGAGTTGATATTCTAACAAAACTTGAAAATATTTTACATGTCTGGTAATGAACAGTTAATCATAAAAGTGACACAACAATACTTAGCCCGACGTGGGCCCTGAACCCACGACTCCGAGATTAAGAGTCTCGTGCTCTACCGACTGAGCTAGCCGGGCATTAGCGGTATTTACAAAAGGTAAAAAACTGAAATCCCTTTAAAAGTTAAACATCAAGTTCTTTGTCCGTTTTATAATTCGTTGTCGAAACACGATTTCAGAATAAAAATCTGTTTGAAAGAATTGTTTTCGTACAACGTTTTCCTTGTGTTTTTTAACCAGCATGCATCTTGAACATTTACCTTCTCTGACTGATGCAAAACATTATAACGATACCACGATGAAAAACATTGATTCGTCGGCCGGGAATCGAACCCGGATCGACTGCTTGGAAGGCAACCATGCTAACCGTTACACCACCGACGCTTTCGTTGCTTACGGACTATTCCACACAATGACGTTGAGTTGATATTCTAACAAAACTTGAAAATATTTTACATGTCTGGTAATGAACAGTTAATCATAAAAGTGACACAACAATACTTAGCCCGACGTGGGGCTCGAACCCACGACTCCGAGATTAAGAGTCTCGTGCTCTACCGACTGAGCTAGCCGGGCATTAGCGATAGTTGCGGAAGGTAAAAAACTGAAATCCCTTTAAAAGTTAAACATCAAGTACTTTGTCCGTTTTATAATTCGTTGTCGAAACACGATTTCAGAATAAAAATCTGTTTGAAAGAATTGTGTTCGTACAACGTTTACCTTGTGTTTTTTAACCAGCATGCATCTTGAACATTTACCTTCTCTGACTGATGCAAAACATTATAACGATACCACTATGAAAAACATTGATGCGTCGGCCGGGAATCGAACCCGGATCGACTGCTTGGAAGGCAACCATGCTAACCGTTACACCACCGACGCTTTCGTTGCTTACGGACTATTCCACACAATGACGTTGAGTTGATATTCTAACAAAACTTGAAAATATTTTACATGTCTGGTAATGAACAGTTAATCATTAAAGTGACACAACAATACTTAGCCCGACGTAGGGCTCGAACCCACGACACCAAGATTAAGAGTCTCATGCTCTACCGACTGAGCTAGCCGGGCATTAGCGATAGTCGCGGAAGGTAAAAAACTGAAATCCCTTTAAAAGTTAAACATCAAGTTCTGTGTCCGTTTTATAATTCGTTGTCGAAACACGATTTCAGAATAAAAATCTGTTTGAAAGAATTGTTTTCGTACAACGTTTACCTTGTGTTTTTTAACCAGCATGCATCTTTAACATTTACCTTCTCTGACTGATGCAAAACATTATAACGATACCACGATGAAAAACATTGATGCGTCGGCCGGGAATCGAACCCGGATCGACTGCTTGGAAGGCAACCATGCTAACCGTTACACCACCGACGCTTTCGTTGCTTACGGACTATTCCACACAATGACGTTGAGTTGATATTCTAACAAAACTTGAAAATATTTTACATGTCTGGTAATGAACAGTTAATCATAAAAGTGACACAACAATACTTAGCCCGACGTGGGGCTCGAACCCACGACTCCGAGATTAAGAGTCTCGTGCTCTACCGACTGAGCTAGCCGGGCATTAGCGAGATATTCACGGAAGGTAAAAAACTGAAACTCTTAAAAAGTTAAACATCAAGTACTTTGTCCGTTTTATAATTCGTTGTCGAAACACGATTTCAGAATAAAAATCTGCTTGAAAGAATTTTTTTTCGTACAACGTTTACCTTGTGTTTTTTAACCAGCATGCATCTTGAACATTTACCTTCTCTGACTGATTCAAAACATTATAACGATACCACGATGAAAAACATTGATGCGTCGGCCGGGAATCGAACCCGGATCGACTGCTTGGAAGGCAACCATGCTAACCGTTACACCACCGACGCTTTCGTTGCTTACGGACTATTCCACACAATGACGTTGAGTTGATATTCTAACAAAACTTGAAAATATTTTACATGTTTGGTAATGAACAGTTAATCATAAAAGTGACACAACAATACTTAGCCCGACGTGGGCCTCGAACCCACGACTCCGAGATTAAGATACTCGTGCTCTACCGACTGAGCTAGCCGGGCATTTGCGATATTTACAAAAGGTAAAAAACTGAAATCCCTTTAAAAGTTAAACATCAAGTACTTTGTCCGTTTTATAATTCGTTGTCGAAACACGATTTCAGAATAAAAATCTGTTTGAAAGAATTTTTTTTCGTACAACGTTTTCCTTGTGTTTTTTAACTAGCATGCATCTTGAACATTTACCTTCTCTGACTGATGCAAAACATTGTAACGATACCACGATGAAAAACATTGATGCGTCGGCCGGGAATCGAACCCGGATCGACTGCTTGGAAGGCAACCATGCTAACCGTTACACCACCGACGCTTTCGTTGCTTACGGACTATTCCACACAATGACGTTGAGTTGATATTCTAACAAAACTTGAAAATATTTTACATGTCTGGTAATGAACAGTTAATCATAAAAGTGACACAACAATACTTAGCCCGACGTGGGCCTCGAACCCACGACTCCGAGATTAAGAGTCTCGTGCTCTACCGACTGAGCTAGCCGGGCATTAGCGGTATTTACAAAAGGTAAAAAACTGAAATCCCTTTAAAAGTTAAACATCAAGTACTTTGTCCGTTTTATAATTCGTTGTCGAAACACGATTTCAGAATAAAAATCTGTTGGAAAGAATTGTTTTCGTACAACGTTTACCTTGTGTTTTTTAACCAGCATGCATCTTGAACATTTACCTTCTCTGACTGATGCAAAACATTATAACGATACCACGATGAAAAACATTGATGCGTCGGCCGGGAATCGAACCCGGATCGACTGCTTGGAAGGCAACCATGCTAACCGTTACACCACCGACGCTTTCGTTGCTTACGGACTATTCCACACAATGACGTTGAGTTGATATTCTAACAAAACTTGAAAATATTTTACATGTCTGGTAATGAACAGTTAATCATAAAAGTGACACAACAATACTTAGCCCGACGTGGGCCTCGAACCCACGACTCCGAGATTAAGATACTCGTGCTCTACCGACTGAGCTAGCCGGGCATTTGCGATATTTACAAAAGGTAAAAAACTGAAATCCCTTTAAAAGTTAAACATCAAGTACTTTGTCCGTTTTATAATTCGTTGTCGAAACACGATTTCAGAATAAAAATCTGTTTGAAAGAATTTTTTTTCGTACAACGTTTACCTTGTGTTTTTTAACTAGCATGCATCTTGAACATTTACCTTCTCTGACTGATGCAAAACATTATAACGATACCACGATGAAAAACATTGATGCGTCGGCCGGGAATCGAACCCGGATCGACTGCTTGGAAGGCAACCATGCTAACCGTTACACCACCGACGCTTTCGTTGCTTACGGACTATTCCACACAATGACGTTGAGTTGATATTCTAACAAAACTTGAAAATATTTTACATGTCTGGTAATGAACAGTTAATCATAAAAGTGACACAACAATACTTAGCCCGACGTGGGCCTCGAACCCACGACTCCGAGATTAAGATACTCGTGCTCTACCGACTGAGCTAGCCGGGCATTTGCGATATTTACAAAAGGTAAAAAACTGAAATCCCTTTAAAAGTTAAACATCAAGTACTTTGTCCGTTTTATAATTCGTTGTCGAAACACGATTTCAGAATAAAAATCTGTTTGAAAGAATTGTGTTCGTACAACGTTTTCCTTGTGTTTTTTAACTAGCATGCATCTTGAACATTTACCTTCTCTGACTGATGCAAAACATTATAACGATACCACGATGAAAAACATTGATGCGTCGGCCGGGAATCGAACTCGGATCGACTGCTTGGAAGGCAACCATGCTAACCGTTACACCACCGACGCTTTCGTTGCTTACGGACTATTCCACACAATGACGTTGAGTTGATATTCTAACAAAACTTGAAAATATTTTACATGTCTGGTAATGAACAGTTAATCATAAAAGTGACACAACAATACTTAGCCCGACGTGGGGCTCGAACCCACGACTCCGAGATTAAGAGTCTCGTGCTTTACCGACTGAGCTAGCCGGGGATTAGCGAGATATTTACGGAAGGTAAAAAACTGAAACTCTTAAAAAGTTAAACATCAAGTACTTTGTCCGTTTTATAATTCGTTGTCGAAACACGATTTCAGAATAAAAATCTGTTTGAAAGAATTGTGTTCGTACAACGTTTTCCTTGTGTTTTTTAACCAGCATGCATCTTGAACATTTACCTTCTCTGACTGATGCAAAACATTATAACGATACCACGATGAAAAACATTGATGCGTCGGCCGGGAATCGAGCCCGGATCGACTGCTTGGAAGGCAACCATGCTAACCGTTACACCACCGACGCTTTCGTTGCTTACGGACTATTCCACACAATGACGTTGAGTTGATATTCTAACAAAACTTGAAAATATTTTACATGTCTGGTAATGAACAGTTAATCATAAAAGTGACACAACAATACTTAGCCCGACGTAGGGCTCGAACCCACGACACCCAGATTAAGAGTCTCATGCTCTACCGACTGAGCTAGCCGGGCATTAGCGATAGTTGCGGAAGGTAAAAAACTGAAATCCCTTTAAAAGTTAAACATCAAGTACTTTGTCCGTTTTATAATTCGTTGTCGAAACACGATTTCAGAAAAAAAATCTATTTGAAAGAATTGTTTTCGTACAACGTTTACCTTGTGTTTTTTAACCAGCATGCATCTTGAACATTTACCTTCTCTGACTGATGCAAAACATTATAACGATACCACGATGAAAAACATTGATGCGTCGGCCGGGAATCGAACCCGGATCGACTGCTTGGAAGGCAACCATGCTAACCGTTACACCACCGACGCTTTCGTTGCTTACGGACTATTCCACACAATGACGTTGAGTTGATATTCTAACAAAACTTGAAAATATTTTACATGTCTGGTAATGAACAGTTAATCATAAAAGTGACACAACAATACTTAGCTCCACGTAGGGCTCGAACCCACGACACCCAGATTAAGAGTCTCATGCTCTACCGACTGAGCTAGCCGGGCATTAGCGATATTACATGAAAGAAAAAAAAAATAGAAACTCTTAAAAAGTTAAACATCAAGTACTTTGTCCGTTTTATAATTCGTTGTCGAAACACGATTTCAGAATAAAAATCTGTTTGAAAGAATTGTTTTCGTACAACGTTTACCTTGTGTTTTTTAACCAGCATGCATCTTGAACATTTACCTTCTCTGACTGATGCAAAACATTATAACGATACCACGATGAAAAACATTGATGCGTCGGCCGGGAATCGAACCCGGATCGACTGCTTGGAAGGCAACCATGCTAACCGTTACACCACCGACGCTTTCGTTGCTTACGGACTATTCCACACAATGACGTTGAGTTGATATTCTAACAAAACTTGAAAATATTTTACATGTCTGGTAATGAACAGTTAATCATAAAAGTGACACAACAATACTTAGCCCGATGTGGGCCTCGAACCCACGACTCCGAGATTAAGAGTCTCGTGCTCTACCGACTGAGCTAGCCGGGCATTAGCGATAGTTGCGGAAGGTAAAAAACTGAAACTCTTTAAAAGTTAAACATCAAGTACTTTGTCCGTTTTATAATTCGTTGTCGAAACACGATTTCAGAATAAAAATCTGTTGTAAAGAATTGTTTTCGTACAACGTTTACCTTGTGTTTTTTAACCAGCATGCATCTTGAACATTTACCTTCTCTGACTGATTCAAAACATTATAACGATACCACGATGAAAAACATTGATGCGTCGGCCGGGAATCGAACCCGGATCAACTGCTTGGAAGGCAACCATGCTAACCGTTACACCACCGACGCTTTCGTTGCTTACGGACTATTCCACACAATGACGTTGAGTTGATATTCTAACAAAACTTGAAAATATTTTACATGTCTGGTAATGAACAGTTAATCATAAAAGTGACACAACAATACTTAGCCCGTCGTGGGCCTCGAACCCACGACTCCGAGATTAAGATACTCGTGCTCTACCGACTGAGCTAGCCGGGCATTTGCGATATTTACAAAAGGTAAAAAACTGAAATCCCTTTAAAAGTTAAACATCAAGTACTTTGTCCGTTTTATAATTCGTTGTCGAAACACGATTTCAGAATAAAAATCTGTTTGAAAGAATTTTTTTTCGTACAACGTTTTCCTTGTGTTTTTTAACTAGCATGCATCTTGAACATTTACCTTCTCTGACTGATGCAAAACATTATAACGATACCACGATGAAAAACATTGATGCGTCGGCCGGGAATCGAACCCGGATCGACTGCTTGGAAGGCAACCATGCTAACCGTTACACCACCGACGCTTTCGTTGCTTACGGACTATTCCACACAATGACGTTGAGTTGATATTCTAACAAAACTTGAAAATATTTTACATGTCTGGTAATGAACAGTTAATCATAAAAGTGACACAACAATACTTAGCCCGACGTAGGGCTCGAACCCACGACACCAAGATTAACAGTCTCATGCTCTACCGACTGAGCTAGCCGGGCATTAGCGATATTTACAAAAGGTAAAAAACTGAAATCCCTTTAAAAGTTAAACATCAAGTACTTTTTCCGTTTTATAAGTCGTTGTCGAAACACGATTTCAGAATAAAAATATGTTTGAAAGAATTGTTTTCGTACAACGTTTACCTTGTGTTTTTTAACTAGCATGCATCTTGAACATTTACCTTCTCTGACTGATGCAAAACATTATAACGATACCACGATGAAAAACATTGATGCGTCGGCCGGGAATCGAACCCGGATCGACTTCTTGGAAGGCAACCATGCTAAACGTTACAACACCGACGCTTTCGTTGCTTACGGACTATTCCACACAATGACGTTGAGTTGATATTCTAACAAAACTTGAAAATATTTTACATGTCTGGTAATGAACAGTTAATCATAAAAGTGACACAACAATACTTAGCCCGACGTGGGCCTCGAACCCACGACTCCGAGATTAAGATACTCGTGCTCTACCGACTGAGCTAGCGTGGCATTAGCGATATTTACAAAAGGTAAAAAACTGAAATCCCTTTAAAAGTTAAACATCAAGTACTTTGTCCGTTTTATAATTCGTTTTCGAAACACGATTTCAGAATAAAAATCTGTTTGAAAGAATTTTTTTTCGTACAACGTTTTCCTTGTGTTTTTTAACCAGCATGTATCTTGAACATTTACCTTCTCTGACTGATGCAAAACATTATAACGATACCACGATGAAAAACATTGATGCGTCGGCCGGGAATCGCACCCGGATCGAGTGCGTGAGAGGCAACCATGCTAACCGTTACACCACCGACGCTTTCGTTGCTTACGGACTATTCCAAACAATGACGTTGAGTTGATATTCTAACAAAACTTGAAAATATTTTACATGTCTGGTAATGAACAGTTAATCATAAAAGTGACACAACAATACTTAGCCCGACGTGGGGCTCGAACCCACGACTCCGAGATTAAGAGTCTCGTGCTCTACCGACTGAGCTAGCCGGGCATTAGCGAGATATGTGCGGAAGGTAACACACTGAAACTCTTAAAAAGTTAAACATCAAGTACTTCGTCCGTTTTATAATTCGTTGTCGAAACACGATTTCAGAATAAAAATCTGTTTGAAAGAATTTTTTTTCGTACAACGTTTACCTTGTGTTTTTTAACCAGCATGCATCTTGAACATTTACCTTCTCTGACTGATGCAAAACATTATAACGATACCACGATGAAAAACATTGATGCGTCGGCTGGGAATCGAACCCGGATCGACTGCTTGAAAGGCAACCATGCTAACAATTACACCACCGACGCTTTCATTGCTTACGGACTATTCCACACAATGACGTTGAGTTGATATTCTAACAAAACTTGAAAATATTTTACATGTCCGGTAATGAACAGTTAATCATAAAAGTGACACAACAATACTTAGCCCGACGTGGGCCTCGAACCCACGACTCCGAGATTAAGATACTCGTGCTCTACCGACTGAGCTAGCCGGGCATTAGCGATATTTACAAAAGGTAAAAAACTGAAATCCTTGTAAAAGTTAAACATCAAGTACTTTGTCCGTTTTATAATTCGTTGTCGAAACACGGTTGGCAGAATAAAAATCTGTTGTAAAGAATTGTTTTCGTACAACGTTTACCTTGTGTTTTTTAACTAGCATGCATCTTGAACATTTACCTTCTCTGACTGATGCAAAACATTATAACGATACCACGATGAAAAACATTGATGCGTCGGCCGGGAATCGAACCCGGATCGACTGCTTGGAAGGCAACCATGCTAACCGTTACACCACCGACGCTTTCGTTGCTTACGGACTATTCCACACAATGAGGTTGAGTTGATATTCTAACAAAACTTGAAAATATTTTATATGTCTGGTAATGAACAGTTAATCATAAAAGTGACACAACAATACTTAGCCCGACGTGGGGCTCGAACCCACGACTCTGAGATTAAGAGTCTCGTGCTTTACCGACTGAGCTAGCCGGGCATTAGCGAGATATTTACGGACGGTAAAAAACTGAAACTCTTAAAAAGTTAAACATCAAGTACTTTGTCCGTTTTATAATTCGTTGTCGAAACACGATTTCAGAATAAAAATCTGTTTGAAAGAATTTTTTTCGTACAACGTTTACCTTGTGTTTTATAACCAGCATGCATCTTGAACATTTACCTTCTCTGACTGATGCAAAACATTATAACGATACCACGATGAAAAACATTGATGCGTCGGCCGGGAATCGAACCCGGATCGACTGCTTGGAAGGCAACCATGCTAACCGTTACACCACCGACGCTTTCGTTGCTTACGGACTATTCCACACAATGACGTTGAGTTGATATTCTAACAAAACTTGAAAATATTTTACATGTCTGGTAATGAACAGTTAATCATAAAAGTGACACAACAATATTCAGCCCGACGTGGGGCTCGAACCCACGACTCCGATATTAAGAGTCTCGTGCTCTACCGACTGAGCTAGCCGGGCATTAGCGATATTTACAAAAGGTAAAAAACTGACATCCCTTTAAAAGTTCAACATCAAGTACTTTGTCCGTTTTATAATTCGTTGTCGAAACACGATTTCAGAATAAAAATCTGTTTGAAAGAATTGTTTTCGTACAACGTTTACCTTGTGTTTTTTAACTAGCATGCATCTTGAACATTTACCTTCTCTGACTGATGCAAAACATTATAACGATACCACGATGAAAAACATTGATTCGTTGGCCGGGAATCGAACCCGGATCGAGTGCTTTGAAGGCAACCATGCTAACCGTTACACCACCGACGCTTTCGTTGCTTACGGACTATTCCACACAATGACGTTGAGTTGATATTCTAACAAAACTTGAAAATATTTTACATGTCTGGTAATGAACAGTTAATCATAAATGTGACACAACAATATTTAGCCCGACGTAGGGCTCGAACCCACGACTCCGAGATTAAGATACTCGTGCTCTACCGACTGAGCTAGCCGGGCATTAGTGATATTACATGAAAGAAAAAAAACAGAAACTCTTAAAAAGTTAAACATCAAGTACTTTGTCCGTTTTATAATTCGTTGTCGAAACACGATTTCAGAAAAAAAATCTGTTTGAAAGAATTGTTTTCGTACAACGTTTACCTTGTGTTTTTTAACCAGCATGCATCTTGAACATTTACCTTCTCTGACTGATGCAAAACATTATAACGATACCACGATGATAAACATTGATTCGTCGGCCGGGAATCGAACCCGGATCGACTGCTTGGAAGGCAACCATGCTAACCGTTACACCACCGACGCTTTCGTTGCTTACGGACTATTCCAAACAATGACGTTGAGTTGATATTCTAACAAAACTTGAAAATATTTTACATGTCTGGTAATGAACAGTTAATCATAAAAGTGACACAACAATATTTAGCCCGACGTGGGGCTCGAACCCACGACTCCGATATTAGGAGTCTCGTGCTCTACCGACTGAGCTAGCCGGGCATTAGCGATATTTACAAAAGGTAAAAAACTGACATCCCTATAAAAGTTAAACATCAAGTACTTTGTCCGTTTTATAATTCGTTGTCGAAACACGATTTCAGAATAAAAATCTGTTTGAAAGAAGTTTTTTCGTACAACGTTTACCTTGTGTTTTTTAACCAGCATGCATCTTGAACATTTACCTTCTCTGACTGATGCAAAACATTATAACGATACCACGGTGAAAAACATTGATGCGTCGGCCGGGAATCGAACCGAGATCGACTGCTTGGAAGGGAACCATGCTAAACGTTACACCACCGACGCTTTCGTTGCTTACGGACTATTCAACACAATGACGTTGAGTTGATATTCTAACAAAACTTTAAAATATTTTACATGTCTGGTAATGAACAGTTAATCATAAAAGTGACACAACAATACTTAGCCCGACGTTGGGGTCGAACCTACGACTCCGAGATTAAGAGTCTCGCGCTCTACCGACTGAGCTAGCCGGGCATCAGCGATAATTACGGAAGGTAAAAAACTGCAACTCTTAAAAAGTTAAACATCAAGTACTTTGTCCGTTTTATAATTCGTTGTCGAAACACGATTTCAGAATAAAAATCTGTTTGAAAGAATTGTCTTCGTACAACGTTTACCTTGTGTTTTTTCACTAGCATGCATCTTGAACATTTACCTTCTCTGACTGATGCAAAACATTATAACGATACAACGATGAAAAACATTGATGCGTCGGCCGGGAATCGAACCCGGATCGACTGCTTGGAAGGCAACCATGCTAACCGTTACACCACCGACGCTTTCGTTGCTTACGGACTATTCCACACAATGACGTTGAGTTGATATTCTAACAAAACTTGAAAATATTTTACATGTCTGGTAATGAACATTTAATCATAAAAGTGACACAACAATACTTAGCCCGACGTAGGGCTCGAACCCACGACTCCGATATTAAGAGTCTCATGCTCTACCGACCGAGCTAGCACGCATTAGCGATATTACATGAAAGAAAAAAAACAGAAACTGTTAAAATGTTAAACATCAAGTACTTTGTCCGTTTTATAATTCGTTGTGGAAACACGATTTCAGAATAAAATCTGTTTGAAAGAATTGTTTTTCGTACAACGTTTACCTTGTGTTTTTTAACCAGCATGCATCTTGAACATTTACCTTCTCTGACTGATGCACAACATTATAACGATACCACGATGAAAAACATTGATGCGTCGGCCGGGAATCGAACCCGGATAAACTGCTTGGAAGGCAACCATGCTAACCGTTACACCACCGACGCTTTCGTTGCTTACGGACTATTCCACACAATGACGTTGAGTTGATATTCTAACAAAACTTGAAAATATTTTACATGTCTGGTAATGAACAGTTAATCATAAAAGTGACACAACAATACTTAGGCCGACGTGGGGCTCGAACACACGACTCCCAGATTAAGAGTCTCATGCTCTACCGACTGAGCTAGCCGAGGATCGGCGATATTTCCGGAAGGAAAAAATAAAGAAACTCTTAAAAAGTTAAACATCAAGTACTTTGTCCGTTTTATAATTCGTTGTCGAAACAAGATTTAAGAATAAAAATCTGTTTGAAAGAATTGTTTTTCGTACAACGTTTACCTTGTGTTTTTAACCAGCATGCATCTTGAACATTTACCTTCTCTGACTGATGCAAAACATTATAACGATACCACGATGAAAAACATTGATGCGTCGGCCGGAAATCGCACCCGGATCGACTGCTTCAAAGGCAACGATGCTAACCGTTACACCACCGACGCTTTCGTTGCTTACGGACTATTCCACACAATGACGTTGAGTTGATATTCTAACAAAACTTGAAAATATTTTACATGTCTGGTAATGAACAGTTAATCATAAAAGTGACAAAACAATACTAAGTCCGACGTAGGGCTCGAACCCACGACTCCGAGATTAAGAGTCTCATGCTCTACTTACTGAGCTAGCCGAGCATGTGCGATATTTACGGAAGGTAAAAAACTGAAACTCTTAAAAAGTTAAACATCAAGTACTTTGTCCGTTTTATAATTCGTTGTCGAAACACGATTTCAGAATAAAAATCTGTTTGAAAGAATTGTTTTCGTACAACGTTTACCTTGTGTTTTTTAACCAGCATGCATCTTGAACATTTACCTTCTCTGACTGATGCAAAACATTATAACGATACCACGATGAAAAACATTGATGCGTCGGCCGGGCATCGAACCCGGATCGAATGCTTGGAACGCAACCATGCTAACCGTTACACCACCGACGCTTTCGTTGCTTACGGACTATTCCAAACAATGACGTTGAGTTGATATTCTAACAAAACTTGAAAATATTTTACATGTCTGGTAATGAACAGTTAATCATAAAAGTGACACAACAATACTTAGCCCGACGTGGGGCTCGAACCCACGGCTCCAAGATTAAGAGTCTCGTGCTCTACCGACTGAGCTCGCCGGGTATTAGCGATATTTACGGAAGGTAAACAACTGAAACACTTAAAAAGGTAAACATCAAGTACTTTGTCCGTTTTATAATTCGTTGTCGAAACACGATTTCAGAATAAAAATCTGTTTGAAAGAATTTTTTTTCGTACAACGTTTACCTTGTGTTTTTTAACTAGCATGCATCTTGAACATTTACCTTCTCTGACTGATGCAAAACATTATAACGATACCACGATGAAAAACATTGATGCGTCGGCCGGGAATCGAACCCGGATCGACTGCTTGGAAGGCAACCATGCTAACCGTTACACCACCGACGCTTTCGTTGCTTACGGACTATTCCACACAATGACGTTGAGTTGATATTCTAACAAAACTTGAAAATATTTTACATGTCTGGTAATGAACAGTTAATCATAAAAGTGACACAACAATACTTAGCCCGACGTGGGGCTCGAACCCACGACTCCGAGATTAAGAGTCTCGTGCTCTACCGACTGAGCTAGCCGGGCATTAGCGATATTTACAAAAGGTAAAGAAACTGAAATCCATTTTAAAGTTAAACATCAAGTACTTTGTCCGTTTTATAATTCGTTGTCGAAACACGATTTCAGAATAAAAATCTGTTTGAAAGAATTGTTTTCGTACAACGTTTACCTTGTGTTTTTTAACCAGCATGCATCTTGAACGTTTACCTTCTCTGACTGATGCAAAACATTATAACGATACCACGATGAAAAACATTGATGCGTCGGCCGGGAATCGAACCAGGATCGACTGCTTGGAAGGCAACCATGCTAACCTTTACACCACCGACGCTGTCGTTGCTTACGGACTATTCCATACAATGACGTTGAGTTGATATTCTAACAAAACTTGAAAATATTTTACATGTCTGGTAATGAACAGTTAATCATAAAAGTGACACAACAATACTTAGCCCGACGTAGGGCTCGAACCCACGACTCCGAGATTAAGAGTCTCGTGCTCTACCGACTGAGCTAGCCGGGCATTAGCGATATTACATGAAAGAAAAAAAAACCAAAAACTCTTAAAAAGTTAAACATCAAGTACTTTGTCCGTTTTATAATTCGTTGTCGAAAAACGATTTCAGAATAAAAATCTGTTTGAAAGAATTGTTTTCGTACAACGTTTACCTTGTGTTTTTTTAACTAGCATGCATCTTGAACATTTACCTTCTCTGACTGATGCAAAACATTATAACGATACCACGATGAAAAACATTGATGCGTCGGCCGGGAATCGAACCCGGATCGACTGCTTGGAAGGCAACCATGCTAACCGTTACACCAACGACGCTTTCGTTGCTCACTGACTATTCCAAACAATGACGTTGAATTGATATTCTAACAAAACTTGAAAATATTTTACATGTCTGGTAATGAACAGTTAATCATAAAAGTAACACAACAATACTTAGCCCGACGTAGGGCTCGAACCCACGGACCGAGATTAAGTGTCTCATGCTCTACCGACTGAGCTAGCCGGGCATCAGCGATATTACATGAAAGAAAAAAAAACAGAAACTCTTAAAAAGTTAAACATCAAGTACTTTGTCCGTTTTATAATTCGTTGTCGAAACACGATTTCAGAATAAAAATCTGTTTGAAAGAATTGTTTTCGTACAAAGTTTACCTTGTGTTTTTTTTAACTAGCATGCATCTTGAACATTTACCTTCTCTGACTGATGCAAAACATTATAACGATACCACGATGAACAACATTGATGCGTCGGCCTGGAATCGCACCCGGATCGACTGCTTGGAAGGCAACCATGCTAACCGCTAACCGTTACACCACCGACGCTTTCGTTGCTTACGGACTATTCCACACAATGACGTTGAGTTGATATTCTAACAAAACTTGAAACTATTTTACATGTCTGGTAATGAACAGTTAATCATAAAAGTGACACAACAATACTTAGCCCGACGTAGGGCTCGAACCCACGACTCCGAGATTAAGAGTCTCATGCTCTACCGACTGAGCTAGCCGGGCATCATCGATATATACGGAAGGTAAACAAGTGAAACTATTAAAAAGTTAAACATCAAGTACTTTGTCCGTTTTATAATTCGTTGTCGAAACAGGATTTCAGAATAAAAATCTGTTTGATGGAATTTTTGTTCGTACAACGTTTACCTTGTGTTTTTTAACCAGCATGTATCTTGAACATTTAACTCCTCTGACTGATGCAAAACATTATAACGATACCACGATGAAAAACATTGATGCGTCGGTCGGGAATCGCACCAGGATCGACTGCTTGGAAGGCAACCATGCTAACCGTTACACCACCGACGCTTTCGTTGCTTACGGACTATTCCACACAATGACGTTGAGTTGATATTCTAACAAAACTTGAAAATATTTTACATGTCTGGTAATGAACAGTTAATCATAAAAGTGACACAACAATACTTAGCCCGACGTGGGGCTCGAACCCACGACTCCGAGATTAAGAGTCTCGTGCTCTACCGACTGAGCTAGCCGGGCATTAGCGATATTTACAAAAGGTAAAAAACTGAAATCCCTTTAAAAGTTAAACATCAAGTACTTTGTCCGTTTTGTAATTCGTTGTCGAAACACGATTTCAGAATAAAAATCTGTTTGAAAGAATTGTTTTCGTACAACGTTTACCTTGTGTTTTTTAACTAGCATGCATCTTGAACATTTACATTCTCTGACTGATGCAAAACATTATAACGATACCACGATGAAAAATATCGATGCGTCGGCCGGGAATCGAACCCGGATCGACTGCTTGGAAGGCAACCATGCTACCCCTTACACCACCGACGCTTTCGTTGCTTACTTAGCCCGACGTGGGGCTCGAACCCACGATTCCGAGATTCCGAGATTAAGTGTCTCGTTCTCTACCGACTGAGCTAGCCGGGCATCAGCGATATTTACGGAAGGTAAAAAACTGAAACTCTTTAAAAGTTAAACATCAAGTACTTTGTCCGTTTTATAATTTGTTGTCGAAACACGATTTCAGAATAAAAATCTGTTTGAAAGAATTGTTTTCGTACAACGTTTACCTTGTGTTTTTTAACTAGCATGCATCTTGAACATTTACATTCTCTGACTGATGCAAAACATTATAACGATACCACGATGAAAAACATTGATGCGTCGGCCGGGAATCGAACCCGGATGGACTGCTTGGAAGGCAACCATGCTAACCGTTACACCACCGACGCTTTCGTTGTTTACGGACTATTCCACACAATGACGTTGAGTTGATATTCTAACAAAACTGGAAAATATTTTACATGTCTGGTAATGAACAGTTAATCATAAAAGTGACACAACAATACTTAGCCCGACGTGGGGCTCGAACCCACGACTCCGAGATTAAGAGTCTCGTGCTCTACCGAATTAGCTAGACGTGCATCAGCGATATTTACGAAAGGTAAAAAACTGAAACTCTTAAAAAGTTAAACATCAAGTACTTTGTCCGTTTTATAATTCGTTGTCGAAACACGATTTCAGAATAAAAATCTTTTGAAAGAATTGTTTTCGTACAACGTTTACCTTGTGTTGTTTAACTAGCAATCATCTGGAACATTTACCTTCTCTGACTGATGCAAAACATATTAACGATACCACGATGAAAAACATTGATGCGTCGGCCGGGAATCGAACCCGGATCGACTGCGTGGAAAGCAACCATGCTACCCGTTACACCACCGACGCTTTCGTAGCTTACTTAGCCCGACGTGGGGCTCGAACCCACGACTCCGAGATTAAGAGTCTCGTGCTCTACCGACTGAGCTAGACGGGCATCAGCGATATTTACGGAAGGTAAAAAACTTAAACTCTTTAAAAGTTAAACATCAAGTACTTTGTCCGTTTTATAATTCGTTGTCGAAACACGATTTCAGAATAAAAATCTGTTTGAAAGAATTGTTTTCGTACAACGTTTACCTTGTGTTTTTTAACCAGCATGCATCTTGAACATTTACCTTCTCTGACTGATGCAAAACATTATAACGATACCACAATGAAAAACATTGATGCGTCGGCCGGGAATCGAACCCGGATCGACTGCTTGGAAGGCAACCATGCTAACCGTTACACCACCGACGCTGTCGTTGCTTACGGACTATTCCACACAATGACGTTGAGTTGATATTCTAACAAAACTTGAAAATATTTGACATGTCTGGTAATGAACAGTTAATCATAAAAGTGACACAACAATACTTAGCCAAACGTAGGGCTCGAACCCACGACTCCGAGATTATGAGTCTCATGCTCTATCGACTGAGCTAGCCGGGCATTAGCGATATTACATGAAAGAAAAAAAATGAAATCCCTTTAAAAGTTAAACATCAAGTACTTTGTCCGTTTTATAATTCGTTGTCGAAACACGATTTCAGAATAGAAATCTGTTTTAAAGAATTGTTTTCGTACAACGTTTACCTTGTGTTTTTTAACCAGCATGCATCTTGAACATTTACCTTCTCTGACTGATGCAAAACATTATAACGATACCACGATGAAAAACATTGATGCGTCGGCCGAGTATCGAACCCGGATCGACTGCTTGGAAGGCAACCATGCTAACCGTTACACCACCGACGCTTTCGTTGCTTACGGACTATTCCACACAATGACGTTGAGTTGATATTCTAACAAAACTTGAAAATATTTTACATGTCTGGTAATGAACAGTTAATCATAAAAGTGACACAACAATACTTAGCCCGACGTGGGGCTCGAACCCACGACTCCGAGATTAAGAGTCTCGTGCTCTACCGACTGAGCTAGCCGGGCATTAGCGATATTACATGAAAAAAAAAAAACAGAAACTCTTAAAAAGTTAAACATCAAGTACTTCGTCCGTTTTATAATTCGTTGTCGAAACACGATTTCAGAATAAAATCTGTTTGAAAGAATTGTTTTCGTACAACGTTTACCTTGTGTTTTTTAACCAGCATGCATCTTGAACATTTACCTTCTCTGACTGATGCAAAACATTATGACGATACCACGATGAAAAACATTGATGCGTCGGCCGGGAATCGAACCCGGATCGACTGCTTGGAAGGCAACCATGCTACCCGTTACACCACCGACGCTTTCGTTGCTTACAGACTATTCCACACAATGACGTTGAGTTGATATTCTAACCAAACTTGAAAATATTTTACATGTTTGGTAATGAACAGTTAATCATGAAAGTGACACAACAATACTTAGCCCGACGTAGGGCTCGAACCCACGACTTCGAGATAAAGAGTCTCATGCTCTACCGACTGAGCTAGCTGGGCATTATCGATATTACATGAAAGAAAAAAAACAGAAACTCTTAAAAAGTTAAACATCAAGTACTTTGTCCGTTTTATAATTCGTTGTCGAAACACGATTTCAGAATAAAAATCTGTTTGAAAGAATTGTTTTACTACAACGTTTACCTTGTGTTGTTTAACTAGAAATCATCTGGAACATTTACCTTCTCTGACCGATGCAAAACATTATAACGATACCACGATGAAAAACATTGATGCGTCGGCCGGGAATCGAACCTTGATCGACTGCTTGGAAGGCAACCATGCTAACCGTTACGCCACCGACGCTGTCGTTGCATACGGACTATTCCACACAATGACGTTGAGTTGATATTCTAACAAAACTTGCAAATATTTTACATGTATGGTAATGAACAGTTAATCATAAAAGTTACACACCAATACTTAGCCCGACGTAGGGGCTCGAACCCACGACTCCGAAATGAGGAGTCTCGTGCTCTACCGACTGAGCTAGCCGGGCATCAGCGATATTTACGGAAGGTAAAAAACTGAAACTCTTAAAAAGTTAAACATCAAGTACTTTGTCCGTTTTTTAATTCGTTGTCGAAACACGATTTCAGAATAAAAATCTGTTTGAAAGAATTGTTTTCGTACAACGTTTACCTTGTGTTTTTTAACTAGCATGCATCTTGAACATTTAACTTCTCTGACTGATGCAAAACATTATAACGATACCACGATGAAAAACATTGATGCGTCGGCCGGGAATCGAACCCGGATCGACTGCTTGGAAGGCAACCATGCTAACCGTTACACCACCAACGCTTTCGTTGCTTACGGACTATTCCACACAATGACGTTGAGTTGATATTCTAACAAAACTTGAAAATATTTTACATGTCTGGTAATGAACAGTTAATCATAAAAGTGACACAACAATACTTAGCCCGACGTGGGGCTCGAACCCACGACTCCGAGATTAAGAGTCTCGTGCTCTACCGACTGAGCTAGCCGGGCATTAGCGATATTTACAAAAGGTAAAAAACTGAAATCCCTTTAAAAGTTAAACATCAAGTACTTTGTCCGTTTTGTAATTCGTTGTCGAAACACGATTTCAGAATAAAAATCTGTTTGAAAGAATTGTTTTCGTACAACGTTTACCTTGTGTTTTTTAACCAGCATGCATCTTGAACATTTACCTTCTCTGACTGATGCAAAACATTATAACGATACCACGATGAAAAATATCGATGCGTCGGCCGGGAATCGAACCCGGATCGACTGCTTGGAAGGCAACCATGCTACCCCTTACACCACCGACGCTTTCGTTGCTTACTTAGCCCGACGTGGGGCTCGAACCCACGACTCCGAGATTAAGTGTCTCGTGCTCTACCGACTGAGCTAGCCGGGCATCAGCGATATTTACGGAAGGTAAAAAACTGAAACTCTTTAAAAGTTAAACATCAAGTACTTTGTCCGTTTTATAATTCGTTGTCGAAACACGATTTCAGAATAAAAATCTGTTTGAAAGAATTGTTTTCGTACAACGTTTACCTTGTGTTTTTTAACTAGCATGCATCTTGAACATTTACATTCTCTGACTGATGCAAAACATTATAACGATACCACGATGAAAAACATTGATGCGTCGGCCGGGAATCGAACCCGGATCGACTGCTTGGAAGGCAACCATGCTAACCGTTACACCACCGACGCTTTCGTTGTTTACGGACTATTCCACACAATGACGTTGAGTTGATATTCTAACAAAACTTGAAAATATTTTACATGTCTGGTAATGAACAGTTAATCATGAAAGTGACACAACAATACTTAGCCCGACGTTGGGCTCGAACCCACGACTCCGAGATTAAGAGTCTAGTGCTCTACCCACTGAGCTAGCCGGGCATAAGCGATATTCACGGAAGGTAAAAAACTGAAACTCTTAAAAAGTTAAACATCAAGTACTTTGTCCGTTTTATAATTCGTTGTCGAAACACGATTTCAGAATAAAAATCTGTTTGAAAGAATTGTTTTCGTACAACGTTTACCTTGTGTTTTTTAACCAGCATGCATCTTGAACATTTACCTTCTCTGACTGATGCAGAACATTATAACGATACCACGATGAAAAACATTGATGCGTCGGCCGAGAATCGAACCCGGATCGACTGCTTGGAAGGCAACCATGCTAACCGTTACACCACCGACGCTTTCGTTGCTTACGGACTATTCCACACAATGACGTTGAGTTGATATTCTAACAAAACTTGAAAATATTTTACATGTCTGGTAATGAACAGTTAATCATAAAAGTGACACAACAATACTTAGCCCGACGTGGGGCTCGAACCCACGACTCCGAGATTAAGAGTCTCGTGCTTTACCGACTGAGCTAGCCGGGCATAAGCGATATTTACAAAAGGTAAAAAACTGAAATCCCTTTAAAAGTTAAACATCAAGTACTTTGTCCGTTTTATAATTCGTTGTCGAAACACGATTTCAGAATAAAAATCTGTTTGAAAGAATTGTTTTCGTACAACGTTTACCTTGTGTTTTTTAACCAGCATGCATCTTGAACATTTACCTTCTCTGACTGATGCAACACATTATAACGATACCACGATGAAAAACATTGATGCGTCGGCCGGGAGTCGAACCCGGATCGACTGCTTGGAAGGCAACCATGCTAACACCACCAACGCTTTCGGTGCTTATGGACTATTCCACACAATGACGTTGAGTTGATATTCTAACAAAACTGGAAAATATTTTACATGTCTGGTAATGAACAGTTAATCATAAAAGTGACACAACAATACTTAGCCCGACGTGGGGCTCGAACCCACGACTCCGAGATTAAGAGTCTCGTGCTCTACCGACTGAGCTAGACGGGCATCAGCGATATTTACGGAAGGTAAAAAACTGAAACTCTTAAAAAGTTAAACATCAAGTACTTTGTCCGTTTTATAATTCGTTGTCGAAACACGATTTCAGAATAAAAATCTTTTGAAAGAATTGTTTTCGTACAACGTTTACCTTGTGTTGTTTAACTAGCAATCATCTGGAACATTTACCTTCTCTGACTGATGCAAAACATTATAAAGATACCACGATGAAAAACATTGATGCGTCGGCCGGGAATCGAACCCGGATCGACTGCGTGGAAAGCCACCATGCTACCCGTTACACCACCGACGCTTTCGTTGCTTACTTAGCCCGACGTGGGGCTCGAACCCACGACTCCGAAATGAGGAGTCTCGTGCTCTACCGACTGAGCTAGCCGGGCATCAGCGATATTTACGGAAGGTAAAAAACTGAAACTCTTTAAAAGTTAAACATCAAGTACTTTGTCCGTTTTTTAATTCGTTGTCGAAACACGATTTCAGAATAAAAATCTGTTTGAAAGAATTGTTTTCGTACAACGTTTACCTTGTGTTTTTTAACTAGCATGCATCTAGAACATTTCACTTCTCTGACTGATGCAAAACATTATAACGATACCACGATGAAAAACATTGATGCGTCGGCCGGGAATCGAACCCGGATCGACTGCTTGGAAGGCAACCATGCTAACCGTTACACCACCGACGCTTTCGTTGCTTACGGACTATTCCACACAATGACGTTGAGTTGATATTCTAACAAAACTTGAAAATATTTTACATGTCTGGTAATGAACAGTTAATCATAAAAGTGACACAACAATACTTAGCCCGACGTAGGGCTCGAACCCACGACTCCGAGATTAAGAGTCTCGTGCTCTACCGACTGAGCTTGCCGGGCATTAGCGATATTTACAAAAGGTAAAAAACTGAAATCCCTTTAAAAGTTAACATCAAGTACTTCGTCCGTTTTATAATTCGTTGTCGAAACACGATTTCAGAATACAAATCTTTTGAAAGAATTGTTTTCGTACAACGTTTACCTTGTGTTTTTTAACCAGCATGCATCTTGAACATTTACCTTCTCTGACTGATGCAAAACATTATAACGATACCACGATGAAAAACATTGATGCGTCGGCCGGGAATCGAACCCGGATCGACTGCTTGGAAGGCAACCATGCTAACCGTTACACCACCGACGCTTTCGTTGCTTACGGACTATTCCACACAATGACGTTGAGTTGATATTCTAACAAAACTTGAAAATATTTTACATGTCTGGTAATGAACAGTTAATCATAAAAGTTACACAACATTACTTAGCCCGACGTCGGGCTCGATCCCACGACTCCGAGATTAAGAGTCTCGTGCTCTACCGACTGAGCTAGCCGGGCATTAGCGAGACATTTACGGAAGGTAAAAAACTGAAACTCTTAAAAAGTTAAACATCAAGTACTTTGTCCGTTTTATAATTCGTTGTCGAAACACGATTTCAGAATAAAAATCTGTTTGAAAGAATTGTTTTCGTACAACGTTTACCTTGTGTTTTTTAACTAGCAATCATCTGGAACATTTACCTTCTCTGACTGATGCAAAACATTATAACGATACCACGATGAAAAACATTGATACGTCGGCCGGGAATCGAACCCGGATCGACTGCTTGGAAGGCAACCATGCTAACCGTTACACCACCAACGCTTTCGGTGCTTACGGACTATTCCACACAATGACGTTGAGTTGATATTCTAACTAAACTTGAAAATATTTTACATGCCTGGTAATGAACAGTTAATCATAAAAGTGACACAACAATACTTAGCCCGACGTTGGGCTCGAACCCACGACTCCGAGAGTATGAGTCTCATGCGCTACCGACTGAGCTAGCTGGGCATTAGCGATATTACATGAAAGGAAAAAAACAGAAACTCTTAAAAAGTTAAACATCAAGTACTTTGTCCGTGTTATAATTCGTTGTCGAAACACGATTTCAGAATAAAAATCTGTTTGAAAGAATTGTTTTCGTACAACGTTTACCTTGTGTTTTTTAACCAGCATGCATCTTGAACATTTACCTTCTCTGACTGATGCAAAACATTATAACGATACCACGATGAAAAACATTGATGCATCGGCCGGGAATCGAACCCGGATCGACTGCTTGGAAGGCAACCATGCTACCCGTTACACCACCGACGCTTTCGTTGCTTACTTAGCCCGACGTGGGGCTCGAACCCACGACTCCGAGATTAAGAGTCTCGTGCTCTACCGACTGAGCTAGCCGGGCATCAGCGATGGTTACGGAAGGTAAAAACTGAAACTCTTTAAAAGTTAAACATCAAGTACTTTGTCCGTTTCATAATTCGTTGTCGAAACACGATTTCAGAATAAAAATCTGTTTGAAAGAATTGTTTTCGCACAACGTTTACCTTGTGTTTTTTAACCAGCATGCATCTTGAACATTTACCTTCTCTGACTGATGCAAAACATTATAACGATACCACGATGAAAAACATTGATGCGTCGGCCGAGAATCGAACCCGGATCGACTGCTTGGAAGGCAACCATGCTAACCGTTACACCACCGACGCTTTCGTTGCTTACGGACTATTCCACACAATGACGTTGAGTTGATATTCTAACAAAACTTGAAAATATTTTACATGTCTGGTAATGAACAGTTAATCATAAAAGTGACACAACAATACTTAGCCCGACGTGGGGCTCGAACCCACGACTCTGAGATTAAGAGTCTCGTGCTCTACCGACTGAGCTTGCCGGGCATTAGCGATATTTTCAAAAGGTAAAAAACTGAAATCCCTTTAAAAGTTAAACATCAAGTACTTCGTCCGTTTTATAATTCGTTGTCGAAACACGATTTCAGAACGAACATCTGTTTGAAAGAACTTTTTTTCGTACAACGTTTACCTTGTGTTTTTTAACCAGCATGCATCTTGAACATTTACCTTCTCTGACTGATGCAAAACATTATAACGATACCACGATTAAAAACATTGATGCGTCGGCCGGGAATCGAACCCGGATCGACTGCTTGGAAGGCAACCATGCTAACCGTTACACCACCGACGCTTTCGTTGCTTACAGACTATTCCACACAATGACGTTGAGTTGATATTCTAACAAAACTTGAAAATATTTTACATGTCTGGTAATGAACAGTTAATCATAAAATTGACACAACAATACTTAGCCTGACGTGGGGCTCGAACCCACGACTCCGAGATTAAGAGTCTTGTGCTCTACCGACTGAGCTAGACGGGCATCAGCGATATTTACGGAAGGTAAAAAACTGAAACTCTTAAAAAGTTAAACATCAAGTACTTTGTCCGTTTTATAATTCGTTGTCGAAACACGATTTCAGAATAAAAATCTGTTTGAAAGAATTGTTTTCGTATAACGTTTACCTTGTGTTTTTTAACTAGCAATCATCTGGAACATTTACCTACTCTGACCGATGCAAAACATTATAACGATACCACGATGAAAAACATTGATGCGTCGGCCGGGAATCGAACCCGGATCGACTGTTTGGAAGGCAACCATGCTAACCGTTACACCACCGACGCTTTCGTTGCTTACGGACTATTCCACACAATGACGTTGAGTTGATATTCTAACAAAACTTGAAAATATTTTACATGTCTGGTAATGAACAGTTAATCATAAAAGTGACACAACAATACTTAGCCCGACGTGGGGCTCGAACCCACGACTCTGAGATTAAGAGTCTCGTGCTCTACCGACTGAGCTTGCCGGGCATTAGCGATATTTTCAAAAGGTAAAAAACTGAAATCCCTTTAAAAGTTAAACATCAAGTACTTCGTCCGTTTTATAATTCGTTGTCGAAACACGATTTCAGAACGAACATCTGTTTGAAAGAATTGTTTTCGTACAACGTTTACCTTGTGTTTTTTAACCAGCATGCATCTTGAACATTTACCTTCTCTGACTGATGCAAAACATTATAACGATACCACGATTAAAAACATTGATGCGTCGGCCGGGAATCGAACCCGGATCGACTGCTTGGAAGGCAACCATGCTAACCGTTACACCACCGACGCTTTCGTTGCTTACGGACTATTCCACACAATGACGTTGAGTTGATATTCTAACAAAACTTGAAAATATTTTACATGTCTGGTAATGAACAGTTAATCATAAAATTGACACAACAATACTTAGCCTGACGTGGGGCTCGAACCCACGACTCCGAGATTAAGAGTCTCGTGCTCTACCGACTGAGCTAGACGGGCATCAGCGATATTTACGGAAGGTAAAAAACTGAAACTCTTAAAAAGTTAAACATCAAGTACTTTGTCCGTTTTATAATTCGTTGTCGAAACACGATTTCAGAATAAAAATCTGTTTGAAAGAATTGTTTTCGTATAACGTTTACCTTGTGTTTTTTAACTAGCAATCATCTGGAACATTTACCTTCTCTGACCGATGCAAAACATTATAACGATACCACGATGAAAAACATTGATGCGTCGGCCGGGAATCGAACCCGGATCGACTGTTTGGAAGGCAACCATGCTAACCGTTACACCACCGACGCTTTCGTTGCTTACAGACTATTCCAAACAATGACGTTGAGCTTATATTCTAACAAAACTTGAAAGTATTTTACATGTCTGGTAATGAACAGTTAATCATAAAAGTGACACAATAATACTTAGCCCGACGTGGTGCTCGAACCCACGATTCCTAGTTTAAGAGTCTCGTGCTCTACCGACTGAGCTAGCCGAATATAAGCGATATTTCCGGAAGGAACCAAAAAACAGAAACTCTTAAAAAAATAAACATGAAGTACTTTGTCGGTTTTATAATTCGTTGTCGAAACACGATTTCAGAATAAAATCTGTTTGAAAGAAATGTTTTCGTACAACTTTTACCTTGTGATTTTAACCAGCATGCATCTTGAACATTTACCTTCTCTGACTGATGCAAAACATTCGAAAGACACCACGACATAAAACATTGATGTGTCGGCCGGAGATCAACCCGGATCTTACGGACTATTCCACACAATGACGTTGAGTTGATATTCTAAGAAAACTTGAAAATATGTTACATGTCTTGTAATTAACAGTTTATCATAAAAGTGACACAACAATACTTAGCCCGACGTGGGGATCGAACCCACGACTCCGAGATTAAGAGTCTCGTGCTGTACTAACTGAGCTAGCCGGGCATTAGCGATATTTCCGGAAGGAAAACAATTGAAACTCTTAAAAAGTTAAACATCAAGTACTTTGTCGGTTTTATAATTCATTGTCGAAACACGATTTCAGAAGAAAAATCTGTTTTAAAGAATTGTTTCGTACAACGTTTACCTTGTGTTTTTAAACCAGCGTGCATCTTGAACAGTTTACTTCTCTGACTGATGCAAAACATTCGGAAGATTCCACGATGAAAAATTTCGATGTGTCGGCCGGGAATCGACACGGATCGACTGCTTGGAAGGCAACCATGCTAACCGTTACACCACCGACGCTTTCGTTGCTTACGGACTATTCCAAACAATGACGTTAATTGTTATTCTAACAAAACTTGAAAACATGTTACATGTCTGGTAATGAACAGTTAATCATAAAAGTGACACAACAATACTTAGCCTAACGTGGGGCTCGAAGCCACAACTCCGATATTAAGAGTCTCGTACTCTACCGACTGAGCTAGCCGGCCATTAGCGATATTTACAAAAGGTAAAAAACTGACATCCCTTTAAAAGTTCAACATCAAGTACTTTGTCCGTTTTATAATTCGTTGTCGAAACACGATTTCAGAATAAAAATCTGTTTGAAAGAATTGTTTTCGTACAACGTTTACCTTGTGTTTTTTAACCAGCATGCATCTTTAACATTTACCTTCTCTGACTGATGCAAAACATTCGAAAGATACCACGATGAAAAACATTGATGCCTTGGCCGGGAATCGAACCCTGATCGACTGCTTGGAAAGAAACTACACTAACCATTACACCGTCGACGGTTTCGTTGCTTACGGACTATTCCACACAATGACGTTGAGTTGATATTCTAACAAAACTTGAAAATATTTTACATGTCTTGTAATGAACAGTTAATCATAAAAGTGACAAAACAATACTTAGCCCGACGTGGGGCTCGAACCAACAACTCCGAGATTAAGAGTCTCGTACTCTACCGACGTAGCTCGCCGGACATTAGCGATACTTACGGAAGGAAAACAACTGAAATTCTTAAAAGTTAAATATCAAGTACTTCGTCGGTTTTACAATTCATTGACGAAACATGATTTTAGAAGCAAAATCTGTTTGAAAGAACTTTTTTTCGTACAACGTTTACCTTGTGTTTTTTAACCAGCATGCATCTTGAACATTTACCTTCTCTGATTGATGCAAAACATTCGAAAGATACCACGATGAAAAACATTGATGCGTGGGCCGGGAGTCGCGCCCGGATCAACTGCTCGGAAGGCAACCATGCTAACCGTTACACCACCGACGCTTTCGTGTCTTACGGACTATTCCAAACAATGACGTTGAGTCGATATTCTAAAAAAACTTGAAAGTATTTTACATGTCTGGTAATGAACAGTTAATCATAAAAGTGACATTACGATACTTATCCCGACGTAGGGCTCGAACCCACGACTCCGAGATTAAGAGTCTCGTGGTCTACCGACTGAGCTAGCCCGGCATTAGTTATATTCTCGGAAGGAAAACAACTGAAACTCTCAAAAAGTTAAACATCAAGTACTTTGTCGGTTTTATCATTCGTTGTCGAAAAACGTTGTCATAAGAAACATCTGTTTGAGAGCATTGTTTTCGTACAACGTTTACCTTGTGTTTTTTACCCAGCATGCATCTTGAACATTTACCTTCTCTGACTGATGCAAAACATTCGAAAAATACCACGATCAAAAACATTGATACGTCGGCCGGAAATCGAACCCGGATCGACCCCTTGGAAGGCAACTATGCTAACCGTTACACCACCGACGCTTTCGTGGCTTATGGTCTATTCCACACAATCACGTTGAGTTGATATTCTAACAAAACTTGAAAATATGTTACATGTCTTGTTATTAACAGTTAATCATAAAAGTGACACCACAATACTTAGCTCGACGTGCGGCTCGACCCACGACTCCGAGATTAAGAGTCTCGTGGTCTACCGACTGAGCTTGCCGGGCATTAGCGATATTTCCGGAAGGAAAAAAAACTTACACTCTTAAAAAGTTAAACATCAAGTACTTTGTAGGTTTTATAATTCGTTGTCGAAACACGATTTCAGAAGAAAAATCTGTTTGAAAGAATAGTTTCGTACAACGTTTACCTTGTGTTTTTTAACCAGCATGCATCTTGAACATTTACCTGCTCTGACTGATGCAAAACATTCGAAAGGTATCACGATGAAAAACATCGAACACGGATCGGCTGCTTCGAATGCAACCATGCTAACCGTTACACCACCGACGATATCGTGGCTTACGTACTGTTCCACACAATGACGTTGAGTTGATATTCTAACAAAACTTGAAAATATGTTACATGTCTGTAAATGAACAGTTAATCATAAAACTGACACAACAATACTTAGCCCGACGTGGGGCTCGAACCCACAACTCCGAGATTAAGAGTCTCGTGTTCTACCGACTGAGCTAGCCTAGCATTAGCCATATTTCCGGAAGGAAAACAACTGAAATTCTAAAAAGTTAAACATCAAGTACTTTGTTGGTTTTATAATTCATTGTCGAAACACGATTTCAGAATAAAAATCTGTTTGAAAGAACTATTTTTCGTACAACGTTTACCTTGTGTTTTTTAACCAGCATGCATCTTGAACATTTACCTTCTCTGACTGATGCAAAACATTCGAAAGATACCACGATGAAAAACATTGATAAGTCGGCCGGGAATCGAACTCGGATCGACTGCTTTGAAGCCAACCATGCTAACCGATACACCCCCGCCGCTTCCGTTGCTTACGGACTATTCCACACAATGACGTTGAGTTGATATTCTAACAAAACTTGTAAATATTTTACATGTCTTGTAATGAACAGTTAATCATAAAAGTGACACAACAGTACTTAGCTCGACGTGCGGCTCGAACCCACGACTCCGAGATTAAGAGTCTCGTGTTCTACCGACTGATCTAGCTTGACATTCGCGATATTCCCGGAAGCAAAACAACTGAAACTCAAAAAATTAAACATCAAGTACTTTGTCGGTTTTATAATTCGTTGTCGAAACACGATTTCAGAATAAAAATCTGTTTGAAAGAGCTTTTTTTCGTACAACGTTTAACTTGTGTTTTTTAACCAGCATGCATCTTTAACATTTACCTTCTCTGACTAATGCCACACATTCGAAAGGTACCACGATGAAAAACATTGATGCGTCCGCCGGGACTCGAACTCGGATCGACTGCTTGGAAGGCAAACATGCTAACCGTTACATCCCCGACGCTTCCGTTGCTTACGGACTATTCCAAACAATGACGTTGAGTTGATATTCTAATAAAACTTGAAAATATTTTACATGTATGGTAATGAACAGTTAATCATAAAAGTGACACAACAATACTTAGCCCGACGTGGGGCTCGAACTCACGACTCTGAGATTAAGAGTCTCATACTATACCGACTGAGCTAGCCGGGCTTTAGCCATATTTCCGGAAGGAAAACAACTGAACTGAACTGCTTGGAAGGCAATCATGCTAACCGTTACACCACCGACGCTTTCGTTGCTACGGACTATTCCACACAATGACGTTGAGTTGATATTTTAACAAAAACTTTAGAATATGTGACATGTCTGGTTTTCATAAAAGTGACTCAACAATACTTAGCCCGACCTGGGTATCGAACCCACGATCCGATATTAAGAGTCCCGTGTCCTACCGACTGAGCTGGCCGGGCATCAGCGATATTTACGGAAGGTAAAAAACTGAAACTCTTTAAAAGTTAAACATCAAGTACTTTGTCCGTTTTATAATTCGTTGTCGAAACACGATTTCAGAATAAAAATCTGTTTTAAAGAATTGTTTTCGTACAACGTTTACCTTGTGTTTGTTTACCAGCATGCATCTTGAACATTTACCTGCTCTGACTGATGCAAAATATTCGAAAGATACCACGATTAAAAACATTGATGCGTTGGCGGGTAATCGAACCCGGCACGACTGCTTGGAAGGAAACCATACTAACCATTACACCGTCGACGGTTTCGTTGCTTACGGACTATTCCACACAATCACGTTGAGTTGATATTCTAACAAAACTTGAAAATATTTTACATGTCTTGTAATGAACAGTTAATCATAAAAGTGACACAACAATACTTAGTCTCACGTGAGGCTCGAACCAACAACTCCGAGATTAAGAGTCTCGTGCTCTACCGACGTAGCTCGCCGGACATTAGCCATATTTCCGGAAGGAAAACAACTGAAATTCTAAAAAGTTAAATATCAAGTACTTCGTCGGTTTTACAATTCATTGTCGAAACATGATTTCAGAAGCAAAATCTGTTTGAAAGAACTTTTTTTCGTACAACGTTTACCTTGTGTTTTTTAACCAGCATGCATCTTGAACAGTAAACCTCTCTGACTGATGCAAAACATTCGAAAGATACCACGATGAAAAACACTGATGCGTCGGCCGGGAATCGAACCTGGATCGACTGCGTTGAAAGCAACCACGCTAACAGTTACACCACCGCCGCTTTCGATGCTTACGGACTATTCCATACAATGACGTTGAGTTGATATTCTAACAAAACTTGAAAATATTGTACATGTCGGTAAATGAACAGGTAACCATAAAAGTAATACAACGATACCTAGCCCGACGTTGGGCTCGAAGCCACGACTCCGATATTAAGAGTCTCGTACTCTACCGACTGAGCTAGCCGGCCATTAGCGATATTTACAAAAGGTAAAAAACTGAAATCCCTTTAAAAGTTAAACATCAAGTACTTTGTCCGTTTTATAATTCGTTGTCGAAACACGATTTCAGAATAAAAATCTGTTTGAAAGAATTGTTTTCGTACAACGTTTACCTTGTGTTTTTTAACCAGCATGCATCTTGAACATTTACCTTCTCTGACTGATGCAAAAGATTCGAAAGATACCACGATGAAAACCATTGATGCCTTGGCCGGGAATCGAACCCGGATCGACTGCTTGGAAGGCAACCATGCTAACCGTTACACCACCGACGATTTCGTTGCTTACGGACTATGCCACACAATGACTGTGAGTAGATATCATAAAAAGTCTTGAAAATATTTTTTATGTCTTGTAATGAAGACTGGATCATGAAACTGACACGACAACACTTAGCCCGACGTTGGGCTCGAACCAAGTACTCCGAGATTAGGAGTACCGTGCTCTACCGAGTAAGCTAGCCGGGGATTAGCGATAGTTGCTTTAATCAAAACAACTGAAAATCTAAGAAAGTTAAACATCATGTACTGTCCAATGGCGATCTCAGAAAAAAATCTGTTTTAAAGAATTTTTACGTACAACGATTACCTTGTTGTTTTAACCAGCATGCATCTTGAACATTTACCTCCTGAGACAGATGCAAAACTTCCGAATTATATCACGAAGAAAATCATTGATGCGTCGCCCGGGAATAGAACCCGGATAGCCTGCTTGGGCGGCAAACATTCTAACCGTTAAACTGCCCAAGCTACCATGTCTAACGAACTATGCCATCAATGACGTTGAGTTGATATTCAAACAAAACATGAAAATACGTTACATGTCTGGTAGTTAACGGTGAATCATAAAAGTGACAAAATAATACTCAGCCCGACGTGGTGCTCGAACAAACGACTCGTAGATTATGAGTCTCGTGCTCCACCGACTTAGCTAGCCGGACATTAGCGCTTCCTTACCGCAAGCATAACATAAATCTAAGAATATCATACATCATGTACTGGTTTCCTACAATTATTACCTGGTACTTTTTAACCAGCATGCATCTTGAACATTTACCCCTTGGACTGATGCAAAACTGGCGAAAGATAACACGAAGAAAAATATTGATGCGTCGGCCAGGATCGATGCTTGGAAGACAACTATGCTAACCGTTACACCACCGACGCTTCACCTCTTTCAGACTATGCCGCAATGAAAAACATTGATGCGTTGGCTTGGGATCGAACCGGGATCGACTATATATATATACAAGTTAGAAAAGCATTTCATCCAAGGCGTGAAAATTGTTAAACAAAATGTTTTTACTATAGGCTTTAAAAATAAAGGTACAAGATTCAATTTGCACATTTATAAATTTTACAAAGTAAGGTATAAAAATTTAATACCTCACTTTGTAAAATGTATAAAAGTGGACTTTGAAGATAAATAAATTTCAAATTGAATCTTGTACCTTTATTTTTAAAGCCTATAGTACAAACATTTTGTTTAACAATTTTCACGCCTTGGATGAAATGCTTTCTTAACTTGTATCGTATCTTTTTAAGATTATATTTTATTTAATTTATTAATTTAGATTTTAAAAAATGAATGTGGTTTTGCATGTATCTATAAAAACTCTCTTACTCTCTATTTTAGTTTGTATTTCTCCTCACACCACAGCTCATTTTTGCAACACCCTCTTTGTATTATTACAGGCCTGAATATTCTCTCTGTTTCAGTTTGTATTTCTCCTAACACCACAACTCTTTTTTGCAACTCCCTCTTTGCCATACATGTCTGAATAATGAGAAAATCTGAATTTTTTAACAAAAACTTTAAAATAACTTTTTTTAATTAAATTTTTAAAACTTCTTTCAGAATAGAAAATATTTAAATTTAATAAGAAACATATTTCATATAGGTTTCATTAAAATTATTCAGTAGATAACGAGAAAAATAGAGATGAACATTTCAAAAGGACTGTATAACTGGTTACGCTCAATAGTAGTCCTCGCCAGTGAAAGTCTTTGTCATTGTTATTCTATTATTATTATTATTATTATTATTATTATTATTATTATTATTATTATTATTATTATTATTATTATTATTATTTAAAACTTTTTGTGTCCTGCTCTTTCGTGCGAGAACTAATATATATATATATAATCATTGTCTTATCGTAAAAACCGTTTACATTTAATTTTTTGCTAGCAATGAACATTAGTCTTCTCTGAAATTTTGATAGCCATAACATTTTTCACTTTAAGAGCCCAGTAACTTCCGCGCGCTTACAATTGTGGTTTGCTTAGTCATCTCCAGCCATTGTCTATCCTCATTGACACTTTTCGACGAATGGAAAAAACGAGGAAGAGGAGCACTTATTATTATTTCAATCACTAGAAGTTCTCACACAGGTCATCAGAGATTGCTCACTGACAACAGCCGTTCCCCGGAGTCTGTGTGACAACAAGTCTCCACAGATTTCCAGTAATCTTCACCTCTTTCAATAAATTTGCGTTATCGCAACAGTCGCTTGCCATTGATTTCTCACTGGCAATGACCATTGTCTTTATCGGAATTTGTGTGGTAATAAGCCTCCTTAAAGTCCCAGTCCCCTCTGCACCTATCCAGTGGAGTGAGCATATTCAAAGGGACAATTAGATGGAAAGCCCGTGTCGTAAGATATTTGTTGTGCCAGTCAACAAACGTCTTCAGTAAAAGGAAGCGCGTTCGTTGAGTCAAACCAAACCAGTAAATCTTTCGTTCTTGATGATTTCTTCCCGCGTTTAATTTGTTTTTCCTTTGTCTTTTTCACATACATGAATACATATATATGGACACACACATATTCACACATGCACGCGCGCGCACACACACACATACACACACACACACACACATACGGGTAATGTATGCATCTATTATGTATAATTTTTATTATGTTCGAATTCATTTCACTAAAATACAATATTTTTTCAAAAGTGTTCAATACATATGTAGAGCTATTAAAATTATATAAACATCAAAACCTATCTATGTTCCTACAATATCACTTGTCTTCCCAGAGAGAGAGAGAGA